>NW_005358649.1:5880062-5913512 GCF_000412655.1 Myotis brandtii
TTATATTTTTGATATTTATTTTATATATTTAAATGCCATTTAACAAAGAAAAATCAACCAAAAAAATGAGTTCGCGTGTCACCTCTGACACATGTGTCATAGGTTCGCCATCACTGCTTTAGGGGAAAAATCTCTGATGAGCTTAATGCCAAGATATATGAATGGCCAGGAGCTAGAACCTCCTCACTGTGCAGTTATGCAGTGTTGGGTCCTGATACCTGGTCTTAGAAATGTCGTAGCTTGGATTTATCTCCTGGTCTACCAAATCAGAATCTCATTTTAAAAAGATCTCCCGGTGTTTCATAAGCTCTTTAAAAGTCCAGAGAGGCAGCCGGAAGGCCTGATCTCTGACCAGGCCTGGGGACCCTACCCATGCATGAATTTTCGTGCACTGGGCCTCTAGTATTGAACTAATGGGTTTAACTGAAATTATCTTGTGAGTTTATCCACCTATTAAATTTCCATTTCAAGAATTATTTTAATTTTAATACAATGAAGAGGCAATTCCCTCAATTTTTAGAGCACTATATTTTTGAGGCTTTCAGGCCTTGCTTTAATGTGGATTTTAAGTAAAACATCACCACATCTGTCTCCTGTCTCTAACTTCTAGGAGACCCTAATAAGTGCATTGCCCCAGGTCATGCAACTTTCTCAGTACCTGGCAGGGCCTGTCTGCCCAGTAACACAGGTGTTTCCTTTGAAATCTGAGCCTTGTGCATTTTCCCTGTAACTACAAAGTCTTTTCAAAACAGGTGAAGCAGTATAGTTAAACACCTGAGGTCCTTTCGGAGTTGTCAGGAATGTATTGCTGTTTCCAATAGTGCTTTTTATACCAGATGACTTTGTCACAAAAACATCATACACTCTTTCAGCACGGGTGGACTTATTTATTTATTTCACTGATGTCAGTTTCTTTACAGTTCTCATAACACCACTGACAGGGAGAGAAAAGAGGGTGGCTTTAAAGATTTTATAATGAGGCATTCTTTTTGGAATTTAAATCTGAAATCTTGTGAACTGTCCAATGTGTTGCTTCCGTAGAATAATGAATTCGTTCTTGAAGGTCAAGTTATCGCTGCTGAGAAGATCACTTTGACACTTTTTCCATTCAATTCTTGAATTGCACTTTCTGATTTAAATAGGAAAACACAACAGTGATTTGGGAGGGATTTCATTTTGATGTAGAATGGGTAATTTGCAAATCTGTTTTTTCCAGGAGGGGTAACCCAGCAAGAATTACCCTTTAAAAGTGGTATTTAGGAAGAGATAACTTATATGTCTGATTTTCTTCAACTACTTCTGTTCATGAGCTGGCTGAAAAAATCCTGCTGTTCCTTTTAGCTGTGGGGGGAAATTACATGTAGAAAACTGCTTTATTTCAAAGATTTTTCCATTGGGTTTTTAGGACTGAGCTGAAGAGAGATCTGGTGTTAACTTTTTACTGAGAATATTTACTAAGAATGATTTAAGAGAGAAACAGAAAGGGAGGGAGAGATAGAAACATCAATGATCAGAAGCATCCGTCGGCTGCCTCCTGCACGCCCCCCACTGGAGACTGAGCCTACAACCTGGGCATGAGCCCTGACTGGGAATCAAACCATGACCTCCTGGTTCATAGGTCGACGCTCAACCACTGAGCCACACTGGCCGGGCTCAACCAGCATTCTTAAAGAGACTAACTTGTGGTTTAGCATACGGATCTCCAAGCCTACTGCTTCCTCTACTATTGCTGTGGTTCCTGCTTGTAAATTGAACACCTAAAATGCCCCTTCTGAAGCTCAGGGACCATCGTGGAAGAGGTGGGCATGTGAGATAGTAAGAGTCAGATAAGAGGGGGGATTGTAACCCTGCAGAAACTTCACTTCTTCAACATGAACTTTTCTCCTTTCTTTCCTTTTGATTCACACTGGCCTCATCCAGCGCCCTGAATCACCTGACTCCTTCTCTCCTTCATATCCACTCCCTTAATCATCAAGCCCTCAGGACAATGAGGTTCTGGTCAGAATCAGTTGATCTTAGGAACAAAACCTGTGTTCTATTGACCACAGACACAGAATTTCAATGAAAGTAGAGATAACACCCGGCCAGTGTTTCTCAGTGGTCAAGCATCGACCCATGAACCAGGAGGTCATGGTTCAACTCCTGGTCAGGGCACATGCCCATGCTGCAAGCCCAATCCCCTTTACTGAGAATATTTTCTTGTTTTATTCAGTCAGTTAACTATTTATCAGCTTTGGGGGTTATTAAAGCTTTGTCATATAGAGAATAGTCAGAAATAATTGATCTCTGCTGTATACACCTAATTGGAAGATTTGGGATGTTCTTGGTTTTACATTGCTTCTTAGTTAAGAAATGCCCTTAATTATGAATAAAAAGATTATTTTACAGTTTCTGGTGTTTTACAAGCACTACGGGTATTCCATAAGAGACTGTAAGTACAAAATAATAGAATTTTGAAGCTAAAAAAAAGGAAGAGATTTATTTCAGCTTCCTAATGTTACAGATAAGTAAACAAACCAAATTTGACATAGTCAAAGATAAATTTGAAAATACACAATTTCAGTAGTAAGGAAAGTTTTGCCAGGGTCTAACATGTATTTAAATTACTCATAACTTCAGTACTTTGGACAAGTGCAAGCGTACTTTTAGCTCCATTAATGTAAGAAAAGGAGAGGAAAATTTATCACTAATGGCCTCACCTGCAAATGTCAGAAGACATGACCCTAGGGAAGCGGTATTCTTAATACCATTGGAAGCTGGAGTGCTATTATTCCAACAGCTCAGAACTAAAGTAGGCGTGGAGATAGGAGGGGGCAAAAGAAGGAAGCTTATGGAATTCATTTTTCAATTGTTTTCAAATGCTTACATCGTTTTTAAAAACAATTTTATAATGCTATTTACGGTTGTCAATAGTAGGATGGTGAGACCATAGCTTCCAGCTTAGATCTGGACTTCCAGTGAAATTGCCTTTTCAACACCACCATGGTTTCATGTTATTACTTTGCCAGAGGGCAGTGCGTATTTTAAAAATCCATATGAAATATTAAATTGTATCATGAACTGGTATTATTGTCATTAATTAGGCTATGTAATGGTATGATAGTCAAAGAAATGTAAGAAAAGGAGAGGAAAATTTATCACTAATGGCCTCACCTGCAAATGTCAGAAGACATGACCCTAGGGAAGGGGCATTCTTAATACCATTGGAAGCTGGAGTGCTATTATTTCCAACAGCTCAGAACTAAAGTAGGCTTGGAGATAGGAGGGGGCAAAAGAAGGATGCTTATGGAATTCATTTTTCAATTGTTTTCAAATGCTTACATCGTTTTTAAAAACAATTTTATAATGCTATTTACGGTTGTCAATAGTAGGATGGTGAGACCATAGCTTCCAGCTTAGATCTGGACTTCCAGTGAAATTGCCTTTTCAACACCACCATGGTTTCATGTTATTACTTTGCCAGAGGGCAGTGCGTATTTTAAAAATCCATATGAAATATTAAATTGTATCATGAACTGGTATTATTGTCATTAATTAGGCTATGTAATGGTATGATAGTCAAAGACCAATTATTATTATTAATTTACATTTATTGTTGAAAGTATTACAGATGTCTCCCTTTTCTCCTCATTGACCCTCTCCACCCTGCTCTTGCCCCCCACCACCTTCACCGCACTGTTGTCTGTGTCCGTGGGTTATTTTTTGCATTTCTCTTGGAAATCCATGCTTTTATGTCTCTGGATCTATTTTGCTCATCAGTTTATTTTGTTCATTAGATTTCACATAAGAAAATGCTCATCGTTAGACAAATTCTTAGTGACTAACGTTGGCCTTCAACTCTTATTTAATGTACTATAATAATAATTTTTAAGCTATAAAGATTAAACAATTCCCAGGACATGCATTTTCAAATGACGTGAACTTAGAAAAAGCTCTAAATTAACTGTGGTCAAGGAGGTGCTTTTGACAACACAATCATTTTTAAGAGAGAAAACTATTTCCATGTCAAAGAGAAGGAAAAATTAATATGACTAAGGACTGTGTTTGCCTTGTGTACAGTACTGATTTTGCCCAAGGTACTGGCAACTGGCAATATTAACTATTTCAAGCTACATTGTTGAGTGATTTCCAACCTTCTTTGAATGTCTGTTATTAAAGCAGGATAAGCAGGTATTCCAGTAGGAATCAGAATTGTATATGCGCATTCATACTTTCCAAAGTATAGCAGCCGAGGGAATTGTCTGTACCTGTCAGATAGCTACATAACTTCCAATTTCTACAAGTAAAACATTTTAGCACTAAAATTACTATATATTTCTAGGTTTACTTTCGAAAGTCCTTTGGTAAAATATTTAAGATTTTTCTCTCTCTCTCTCTCTCTCTCTCTCTCTCACACACACACACACACACACACACACACACACACACACACTGTAGAGCCTCCAGGTTGAACTAGCTTAAAAATAACATTGGAGCCAAAGAATGTCAATTGCTTTCTGTTTCTTTTAGTAATAAAACTTCATTCGATGCTTTACTGGACTCTAAGAAGAAACAGCCTAGATGTAGGTTGAAAATACAGTGTTTTTCATTTCTATACACCTCAAGTACCCATCTTATAAAGAAATGGTAATTTTAAGTGCGGTTTGGCTTTAAATTAGTGCTGGGTGAATAGTTCAGAGAGGAAAAAAGCCCTTCAGGCCATCTTGATTTAATTTACAACCTGAATTTAAATAGAAATGTATAGAGACTAACCTACATTTAAATGGGATTGGTATGAATTACTGGTGGTCTTAAAACCTGACATATAATGTTGTGGCATAAAAATATACATTCCATGTTGTTATGGTAATATTTCTTCTAGGACAGCTATATTTTTAGTATGTATTTTTTTTTTAAAGAATCTTCTTGATTTGTGTTATTGAACTTGACCTAAACACCTATGCTTGAATAGATTTTTAAATAATCACTTTAAAAATTGTCACTAATTAATATTTATTAAATACTAGAGGCCCAGTGTATGAAATTCATGCATGGGTGGGGTCCCTAGCCCTGGCTGGCGATCGGGGCCGATCGGGGCCAGGCCTATCAGGACCGGGCTGGAGAGGAGGCGATGGTCTCTGGGCCGAGCACAGAAGGAACAGACACCGGATGCCGATGCCGCCATTGTCAGCGACCTGCCACCATGCCGTTCCCCACCTCCCCCCCCCTTCTTGCCACGCCGCCACCACAGTGGGCAGGCAGCAGGCCAATTGGGGCCTACCGGCCAGGAGGAGGGACAGGGCACAAGAGGCTGGCCGCTGGCCCTACTAAGGAGGGAGCCAGCCCTCGGCCCCCCTGGGAAAGGGGACACGTCCACCACCACCCAACCCCGGTTCCCTGTCCCAGCCCAGGGGCCAGCCCTGATCAGGCGATTAGGGCCTGCCAGCCAGGGGGAGGGACTGCGGGAGGTTGGTCAGCTGGGGGAGGTTGGCTGTGGGAGTGCACTGACCACCAGGGTGCAACTCCTGTGTTGAGCGTCTGTCCCCTGGTGGTCAGTGCGCATCATAGCGACCAGTCATTCCAGTCATTCTGGTCGTTCTGGTCACTTAGGCTTTTATATATATAGATTGATAGTAAATTTTAATTGCAGGCTCCTCTGTCTTAGTTCTTATATTAAAGTAATGTATGTCCCTAGTTTGGTCTTATAGTTCGCTTGACATATGTATTTCCCTTCTTATTTTTAATGGATTAGGTAGAAAATTTGTCATGCCATAAAAACAGCTTACCCATATAATATACTCAATTGAATTTTAGTCCTCGAAGAGACCTGAGTTATCTTCTATTTCAACTGACACATTTTATAAGTAAGGAAACTTAGCCTAAAGGATTTGAATGATATGTTTCAAATTTTATTTCAATTTCTAGACAGCAGATATAAACACAAATTTTTCAAATATAACATTTTGTTTTGTGAATTTGGGGCTGGTTGTATGTATATCCCCTCTAAACGGGATCCATCTGTAACTTCATAGGAAAAACTGACATCTAAGATTGTAGCATTATGTGCAGAAAAGCATCAAATGACCTTGGATAAGGGTCTTAAGGTCTCTTCCAAGGGCTCAGCTGGGTGGTTCTCACTGGTCTCACGTGTTTGCAGTGACCTGGACAAGCACACTGACAGGTCTCCTGCCGGGGCTGGGAAAAGCCCAGCAAGGAGCTCCTCCACATTTCTCTGTCTCTGTGTGGTCTCTCCACATGATCTTTCCAGCTACTTGTGCAGGGCTGCTGGGCTCCCGTCTGCCAAGATGTGTGTCTTAAAAGAGAAAGAAGCAGATAGAGCCTGAGAAGTCTCACAGTGTCATTCTATCCATTAGAAGGGAATCGCTATCCAGCTCAAATTGAAAGGAAGGAGGGAGGACTCAACTCCACATCTTGGGCTTTATAATCATTACAGTGGTTTCAGGCATTTTTTTAAAAAGCCATCTAGGAACTGTTTGTTTTTCTTCTGGTTCTTGGTTACTCCTTGAATACGCGGTTGCTAGATTAGAAATTTACGGCTGAGTGTAGTTCCACTGTACTTGTGACTGAAGTGCCATGCAAGAACCTGACGCCCAAGATTGAAGACAAGAATTTGTTTGCCTCTCTAGGACAAACTACTTTCCAGGGAGCTCTACCTGGAAGCCTGCTTGCTTTTGAGGGGTGACTCTCCAATCTCCAATAGACTGGATACAAAAGGAAATCAGCCTCTTGCTCATTTTCTGGGACTCTATAGCCAAATATTTTTGTCTTACCTAGTTTGTTTGGGTAATAATGACAGCAACTTGAATTATCTATAATAATAAAAGTGTGATATGCTAATTAGACCAGATGTTCTAGACAACCTTCTGGACGAAGCCAGTTCTGCGAGGGAAGCCCGGGTTCCAGGTGCCAGGGGGAAGCCAGTGTAGTGCCGGCCGCCAGGGAAAGGAAGGCCTACTCTTGCACGAATTTTGTGCATTGGGCCTCTAGTATCTTTGTATTATAATTACAAATATTTAATTATATAATTAGGTCTAGTTTAAGAATTTAAGAAATAGTCTGCTCATGTTTAGCACTTGAAGGGCTTGCCTGCTAAATACTTAAGCATACATTTCTGATGTGTCTATCACAAAACCTGTCATCTTGAATATTTGACATCAGTTCAAAGTAAAATTAAAGCTTTTATGAAAATCAGCTACTTTTGCTGCTCTAATTTTTTAGTTCATGTTAAAGATACATTTTTGTATTTTTGCTAGATAATAAAGATGTCCTGTAATAAGAATATACTTATTCTCATCTAGTATAAATTTTGCTTCTTTGGGGCTAAACCATGAATCTATGTATTTCAGATTCGCAATTGCGTGAGGAGGCATGTTCATTTGTAAAAATGTATGTGAAGGAATGAAGAAACTTCTCCCCACACATTCTCCGTTCTGTCCCTTTCTGGCATCTCTTCCTTTGAACCCACCGCCGTGATTAGCTTTCTGCCGTCCTTTCCAAATGAAACCCAGCAAACACATTCTCCCTAATCCCTGGCATCTTAGCTTTTTATGCTCCTGCCCTCTCTCTTTTCTTCCCCTCTACGGTATTATTAACAAACAAGCCTCACTTGCTTTCCTGACTTTCTCTTTCCTGTCACTTTAACCCTCTGTGTTCCTGTTTCTCTACCTACCATTGAGCTGAAATTGCTCTTAATCGTGGATTAGTACTTAGCAGACCTCATCCTTCTTGACTCCGCTCTGGCAAGACCACACCGTCTGTTTTACAAATTAACAAATTGAATATGAAACCCAAGATATGCAAAATCATTTCGGTAGTAATTTTGCAATTTTAAATATTTCTTTATAAATTACTTTTAAAGTGTGAATGAATCACCCTCTTTGAATTTTGTATACAAGATGCATATATGTTTTATAGGATTCAGATTCAATCATTCATGTATTCAACAAACATTTATTAAACTTAGTCCACACGACACAGAAAATAGGGTAAAGACACCAGCATGACTTAAATTACTGTCCTGAGCAACTCAGTCTCAAGAAAGAGATAAGCATATAGACAAATACTAACATTTCAGTGTAATAGCTGTTAAGCAAAGGAGTCTAACAAAGTTTCAGGAGCTTCAAGGAGGAAATAGTTGGCATTTGAGAGAATGGAGAAGGTGTCAAGAATGCATTACATAAAGCTGGGTTGTGAAGGAATAGTAGGGGTCTGTGTGACAAATCATTGGGAGAAGGATGTTTTAGATAAAGGAAACAATGCCAGAGAGAACAAGGAAGAGCAGGGTTTGTGATGGGGAACAGAGGGATCAAGGGTCTTGAACTTCATGGATATGGGGATTTGTCGCATGTTGTTCAGACAGAGGAATCACTTCAGTGTATCTGTGTCCACTTAGGTAATTCTCAACACTTGTTAGAGCAGAGTGGAGGGAGGAGAGATAAGGCAAGGACATTAAGAAAGCTGCTAGTGTTAAAATCTTGAGATGGTGAGCACCCAGACTAAGATGTTGACTTTACAAATGAGTAAATGGGAGAAAACGTAAGAACTGAGCAACACTATATTTTGAAGAAATGTCCAAACTATACATATATATTAAATGTTGGTATCTGTATTTCACTTTTGTTTTGAACTACAGACATGGGATGTCGAGCTGGAGAGGTCTGCAGAGTCCTGGGCTGAAACTTGTTTGTGGGAACATGGGCCTGCAAGCTTGCTTCCATCGATTGGACAGAATTTGGGAGCACATTGGGGAAGGTATCTTCACATGTAACTTTTTGTTTCTGACAACATGTTTGAAATGAAATGCTTATTAATTCATGTAGCACATTTTCAAAGGCTTGGTGCCAAAAAGGAAAACAAATAATCACACCAACACGAATAATAAAAAAATAAATATACAAGGATGATCAACAGTATTTGAGACTTATTTTTATTTTAAGTCATTGATATAATAGTAATGAAATGGGTATAGGTATTTAAGATTAATACCTCACACAAAAATCTCTCTATCCTACTTTATCAATCTATTTGCAATATTTGGTTCTACATTTTCTCCAACTTGACTTGCTCTTTGTGGTTATTTTATTTCCAATAGATATAGGCCTCCAACATTTCATGTCCAAGCATGGTATGATGAAGTGAGAGACTTCACCTACCCATATGAACATGAATGCAACCCGTATTGCCCATTCAGATGTTCTGGTCCTGTATGTACTCATTATACACAGGTATGTTTGGGGTACATTATACGTCATTTCTCGAAGTTGAATTTGTGTAACTATGGGAGAACG
Source organism: Myotis brandtii (assembly GCF_000412655.1). Lineage (NCBI taxonomy): Eukaryota > Metazoa > Chordata > Mammalia > Chiroptera > Vespertilionidae > Myotis > Myotis brandtii. The sequence continues at coordinate 5,889,350 of NW_005358649.1, forward strand.
TAGGCTACTGAACTTGTGTCTTTCTTATAGCTTTTGGTATGGTTATTAATTATATAGTTATTGATGTATGTAGAATAAGCTTAGAAATGTCTACAAACAATATAAGTAAGGATCAGGAAGAGCTCTCCAAACACATATACTTAAAAAGACTTTATTGCAATGATTTTACATATGAAATAGTTTAAATATGGCCCCAATAAATGCAAGTGGGGAGAAGTTTACTGCCTTCAAATTCGGGTGTCATTATTTTTTTATTTTCCAAAGAATAAAAATATTGTCTTATTTACCACTGATATCCGGTATTTACCTGTGTGCAGCATTTAATCTTTATTTGTATTGAATGCTTATATTTGGTATTGGGTATGTTTTAACTTTGAAATCACACACCAGAAGGCAGATTCAACTAGATAAAGCTCACTGCAGTTCAGAGCTTCCAGAAGACCTGTGGCTGCTTATTAGGGAAAATAAAGCCGAGAATTTTTCCACTATGCTTTTGCGTGTGACAAGATCAGTACTGATCTCCCTTTTTATTTTTATTGAATGCTTATATTTGGTATTGGGTATGTTTTAACTTTGAAATCACACACCTGAAGGCAGATTCAACTAGATAAAGCTCACCGCAGTTCAGAGCTTCCAGAAGACCTGTGGCTGCTTATTAGGGAAAATAAAGCCGAGAATTTTTCCACTATGCTTTTGCGTGTGACAAGATCAGTACTGATCTCCCTAACAACCAGTGGCCCAATGAAAATGTCACGCTGTATAAGAAATGTGAACACCTAAATTTTGGCGCGAGTACTTTCTGTTTAAGATGAGAAATTCTGTTCCTTTGTTAGGTAAGCTTCTTCATAGAAACATTAACACAAAATTTAGGTTTGTGAGAATGTAACCTTTGAATTATTTAGTAAAAATGTATTCTGAAGATGCTTTACACTTTATAGCCAGATAGAGTTACTGAGCTGTCCCTCTGTTATTTTAATTGAATTAAGCGCTTTCCCAAGCCTTAGGAAAAATATCCTTTTTGACTTTTGACATTGCCTCATTTCATTTTGAATGATAAAGGTTTGTTTCTCAAATTGTGTTTTATACATTTCCCTCTCGGATATGTTGCATCTTACTTCATCTCCACTTGCCATTTCTGAGCCTTTCTGTTCTCTCCCGTAGGTGGTGTGGGCAACAAGCAGCAGAATAGGCTGTGCCATTAATTTGTGCCATAACATGAACATCTGGGGGCAGATATGGCCCAAAGCTGTCTACTTGGTGTGCAATTATTCCCCAAAGTAAGTAGACAAAAGACCACTTTCATATGTAAATTTTTCTTAATAACATGAAAATAACTTTATATTGCTGATTTTTTTCTCATTTTCAGTGTGTATTATTGAGTAAAGTATACAATTTTAACTCCGTCTACTTAATATGACAATAATTATGGTTGCCTGATGCATAAAATCAGTACTTCAAAGGAATTAAAAAGTTGAAAATATGATCCTTGTGAAGACAGGAATCATATTTGTGCCTTCATTTTTACTATGACACTGCATAAATATTCAATAATTTTGATTTGTTAGAGATGAACAATTTCAGATTAACTGAGAAATGCATTTTTACCTGTGTAAAGCCCATTCAAATTATTACATTGAAAATATCACACAGTCATATGTAGGGTCAGAGCTAAGTCTAAAATCTGTTTTTATTAAAACAAATGGAATATAGATGAATACTCCATAGCAGAGTTTGGTGTTCTGCCAAAGTTTGATTTTATAATTTTTAACAATATGTATAACAAATTACTTAGTATATTTCAAAAGAATGAGGCAGCATTTTACATTTAAACCAGGTAACCAAAAGATTCTGTGATAAAAGATATAAATGTCTTAGATCTACACATCAAAATCACCACTTAGAAGATTCTTATACAGTAATATTTTGCAATGTCTTATAAATGATGCTATTAGACTACCTCTTAAGAGTACTGATCATCTCTTTAAGGGGGAACTGGTGGGGCCACGCTCCCTACAAACACGGAAGGCCCTGTTCAGCTTGCCCACCCAGCTTTGGAGGAGGCTGTCGGGAAAATCTGTGCTACAAAGGTATGTGCTGTTGTGTCCTGGTGCTTAGTCTGGTTGATATTTTAATTTAACTTGTGCATTAATTACTGTTTTAGAAAAAAACAGATGTGTATTTAATTACTCAAAAAATTTCCAGAACTCTATTTCAAACATTTTGAAGACACCATTTAGAATATTTAAAAATATACTTCATAGTAACTCCTTGTATACCACTATGTGTTTAAAGGAAAGTTTCATGATTATTCCAGATAACTTCTAATTGTACTTGGGGATTTATTCCAGAGTGACAAGTATATTTACATTCTTTTTTTTTTTTTTCACTCCAAGGAACACCTTTGTGTTCTTTCTTTCTTTCTTTTTTTTTTTTTTTTTATAATTTTTATTTCTTGAAGTATTACAAAGAATATTACATATGTCTCCTTTTTCCCCCCCTTGACAAGCGATCTTGATTATTATTGACTGGAGTTGTCTCCATAACTAATCATTTTTTAAAAAAATATATTTTATTGATTTTTTTTAGAATATTTAAAAATATACTTCATAGTAACTCCTTGTATACCACTATGTGTTTAAAGGAAAATTTCATTATTCCAGATAACTTCTAATTGTACTTGGGAATTTATCCCAGAGTGACAAGTATATTTACATTCTTTAAAGCGATCTTGATATATTGTTGACTAGAGTTGTCTCCATAACTAATCATTTTAAAAATATATATATTTTATTGATTTTTTACAGAAAGGAAGGGAGAGGGATAGAGAGTTAGAAACATCGATGAGAGAGAAACATCGATCAGCTGCCTCTTGCACACCCCCTACTGGGGATGTGCCCGCAACCAAGGTACATGCCCTTGACTGGAATCGAACCTGGGACCCTTGAGTCAGCAGGCCGATGCTCTATCCACTGAGCCAAACCAGCTAGAGCACTAATCATTTTTTGAAGGAGTTAGCAATTTAACACAATTTATTTTTAGTGCTTTAAAAGCTTTTGCCAGAATACTGATTCTTTCTTGAACCATGCTCAATTGTACTGATTCTCTGCTTCTCACTGTAGAGTATACAGTTTCTCATGTCAAAATAAGAAAAAAAAAAGAATAGTATTGTAAAAGTATTATAAAAAGCAGTACCCTCAAATGCATTTGATGTCCTAAAGGTAACTACAAAGATGGTGTCCTACCTATAGCAAACGAAGATAAACTGGATATGACAAAGCTTTGTGAAAGTCATCATGCTTCTATTGGGCATCCATCCATGTGAACATTTTTTACTCTCTTGTACTTTTTTGTTAATGATGACTAAAAAAGATTAATGCAGACTAAGTGTATTAGAAAATCTATGAGTAAACACATCCCCTTTCAGCACTCATAAAGAGATGTGCCCTTTTTTTCTTAATGACTCAATGCTCATTCACTAAAATAAGTGACCAGAAGTGACCATATGTTTCATTCTGTTCTATGAGCCATTTTTAATTCCTAGAAACATTTTTCATTGTATGTGAGTCTGTCTGTTCTCCATCCTCTTTACCCCCAAACTCCAGCCTATTTACCGCCCCCCCCAATGGCCACTGCATTTTACTTAAACCTTACTTTACCCTGATGTCCTTTTTCTAGGTTCTGACCCCTTTATATAATCCAACCTGGAAAAGATATTAAATTAAAAGTTCTAAATGATTCTCCATTGTCAAGTTTAAATTTCTGCACATTGAATTTCCTTCTGAAAGAGGACAACCTTTTCAGGAAAACTGATGTTGTAATAAATAGCAAGGGCACATCGATCCTTCTTTAGGCTGAGTTCCTTATGGGAGAATGTTAAATGTGATCCTCCTGAAAATATTGAGGCTCATTTCCTTTGGGAAAACAAATTCAATTCACTAAGCCCTGACTTTATTAGATCACTGGGTAGACTTCACAGTGTCTTATGAAAACTAATCACTGATCACATGAATTGAACTGATTCTCTGCTTCTCACAATACAAGGAAAGGTTAGAAAAGACTCCATTTAAGAGCCAAATGGTAGCATCAGTAAATCAAAGGCTCAAAAGCTGATGTGTGTTTTATTCACTCCAACGTAGTACATAAGAGCACCTTTTTAAGTCAAAACCTGTGCTAAAAATAGGACTGACCCCTTTGAGACAGCATGGAGGGACCTGGAGAGTATCATGCTAAGTACAATAAGCCAGTCAGAGAAAGACAAGTATCACATGTTCTCACTTGTATGTGGAATCTAATGAACAAAATAGATCCAGAGACATTGAAGCATGCAACGATCTGATATATTCCAGAGGGGGCGGGGGAGCAGGAAGAGATTAACCAAAGCACTTATATGCATATATGCATAACCCATGGACACAGACAATAGTGCAGTGAAAGCCTGGGGAGGGGGTGGGGGTGCGGTGGAGGGGGTCAATGGGGAAACAGGGGGACATCTGTACTACTTTGAACGATAGTAAATTTTAAAAAACAATGATGATTTTTCTAGTTTTAAATGTTAAACAGGTATGTCAAGATTTATCATTATTTGATCATTTGTACAAATTTAAGTGGGATTCATATTCCTTAACTCCATTCTCTCTAACAGAAGGATCAGACAGGTACTACACTCCCCGTGAAGAGGAAACCAATGAAATTGAACGGCAGCAGTCACAAGTCCATGACACCCACGTTCGGGCAAGAGCGGATGATAGTAACACAAATGAAGTTGTAAGCACACAGCAAATGTGTAAGACTTCTGCATTATTTACAAAAATTTTAAGGTTTAGCTGGCCTGTGTGGCTCAGTGGTTGAGCAGTAACCCATGATCCAAGAGGTCACTGGTTCAATTCCGGGTCAGGGCACATACCTGGGTTGCTAGTTGGGTCCCCTGTAGGGGATGTGTGGGAGGCAGCTGACTGATGTTTCTCTCTCATGGTTGTTTCTATCTCTCTATCCCTCTTACTTCTTCTCTAAAGTCAATAAAAACATTTTTTTTTAAAAAAGGTTCCCATAGGTGGCATATCCATCTATATTTTATCACCTTTAATATTTTTAGAATGGTAAAAGCTTGCCATTATATTGACTGTGAAGAATTATATAGCACCTTTTACATTTTCTACATTATTTTTTTTCTTTTAGCCCAAATTGTTTCTTGTGAAGTAAGATTAAGAGATCAGTGCAAAGGAACAACTTGCAATCGGTAATATTTATTATTATTATTGTCAAAATTAACTGACCAAAATGTCAGAAATATTTTCATATTTTTGCTGACATTCAGAGAAACTAAATTTTGTCCCAATTTTCTTTCATTTAGATATGAATGCCCTGCTGGCTGTGTGGATAGTAAAGCTAAAGTTGTTGGCAGTGTATATTATGAAATGGTAACTATTATAAATACAATTATTTGGCGATAGAGTCCTTTCATATAATATTTGATTTTTAATGTGCAAAATAATTTATATAAGCATAGATATTTTGCTCAGAAATGCTTGTCAAATTTAAAGTTATGTAAATAGTAACTAGTTGTCTTTTATACAGAACTCTAATATTTTAATATCTTTTTCTCCACCCCTTTTCACCAAGCAATCCAGTATTTGTAAAGCTGCAATTCATTATGGTATAATAGACAATGATGGCGGTTGGGTAGATATCACTAGACAAGGAAGAAAACATTATTTCATCAAATCCAATAGAAATGGTATTCAAACAATCGGGTAAGTACCTGAATGCTCTTTTGATTTTAAATTGTAACAATGAGGCAATAAATTATTTTGGGGCAAAACATAGGAGAATTTATACAGAGAGAAACTGGTCATTTTTCAAAGTTCATTTGGCTACAACATTTCCATAGACAAAAAGAAAAAGAAGTATTGAAATGAAAGTTGAACGCTTTGCTTCCAAAGAACATCCTGAAACTCCAAATTTTTTAGTTTCATCAAGAACGCACAAATTTATAGTGGTTTTCATTGTGAGCCAATAAACTTTTCAGCTATGACAGGAAATATTGCAGAGAAGGCTTATAGATTTGCATATCCCCCTGCCCTGTTTAAGGGAGAATAGTTTATTTTTTACAACAGTAGTTTTGTTAATAAACTGAGATTAGTAGATAACAAAGAGCATTTTTGAAAAGTCACTAAGTATATGTCACCTTTCTTTTGTTCATTTAAATGTAATTTAATCTAATATAAAAGCAGTGATTATCTTTTAAAATGTTTCTCCTGTTAAGAACATGAAATATGTTATTCCAAAACCCTGTATATTTTCATATATACTCTCTAAAGAGTAGAAAAATAGGGGTTTGGGAAATATTTTTGTAGTGTCTCTTGCTTCTGTGTGAAAAAAGAAACATTATTGAAACTCAGATGAAAGGTCTTTTCTTAGAAAATGTGTCAGTTTCCTTTTGTACATATACAATTGCACAAAACTCCACAGTGAAGTTGAAATTTATAATGATAAGGTTTTATTTAAAACCTTTGCAAATTCATGGAATGAGATCCTTTGTAGACAGTTTTGACCAAAAGCTTGATGTGTGGTTGTCATCCATTACCTCCATTATGCTCAAGTAAAAGCTTTATAGAAACATTTATTAACTGATTCATTCTGCAAATATTAACTTCCTTGAATAAATAATAAATATTAGTCATTATTTTTAGTAAGGCAAACACTGGATGTTTGATTTAAAAACATTTATCTATTTATTTGTTTCCTCTTAACTCCTATTTGATTATGTTTATTGTGGAAACTCTATTGAAATTGAAAGGTGTTTCATATTAAAGCCTTCCCTTTTGCAGTAGATGCTTTTCTGAAAATCTGGATATAGATAAACCTATAAAATGGTTGGTATACAATGGTATACCTATTTTTGTTTTCCTATTTTATTATAATGCGTATGATGAAGAGGAATTCATTCATTTACAGTAGGCATTTTACTGCATACTAGGGGGATTAAATAATGCACACTCCTATAAGGTACTTATTATTTAGTGTTTTTATAACACTACCTTGTGTTTACTGTTGTGAAAGATTAAATAGTTTTGAGATTGATAATGAGATCATTCACTAATATTAAGAATGCCACTGATTTGATTCATACTTGAAGGTAATATAGATTTAGCATAAAGTAGATGATGTATTCTTATATTACTACTTATTTAGATATTTAAATAAGAGTGTTTAAGAAAAAAACAAAGTATTCATAGACCTAAAACATACAGAAGTTGTATGGATGATGATACTTATAAGAAAACTAGAGGCCTGGTGCATGAATTTGTGCAGCAGTGGGGTCCATTGGCCTGGCCTGCGGGATCGGGCCGAAACTGGCTCTCTGACATCCCCCAATTAGTCCCAGATTGTGAGAGGGCACAGGCCAGGCCGAGGGACACACCGGTGCATGATTGAGGCCAGGGAGGGACACAGGAGGTTGGCCAGCTAGGGAGGGATCGCAGGAGGGCTCCAGGGCATGTTCAGACCATCTCGCTCAGTCTCGATCGGCCAGACCCCACAGCGAGCTAACCTACTGGTCGGAGCGTCTGGTGGTCAGTGCACATCATAGCAAGCAGTTGAGCGTCCTTAGCATATCGTTAGCATATTACACTTTGGTTGGTTGAACAGCTGACCAGTCAACCAGACACTTAGCATATTAGGATTTTATTATACAGGATGATTGACATTTTTTGTTTTCATCTTCAGCAAATACCAGTCTGCTAATTCCTTCACGGTCTCTAAAGTAACAGGTTAGCACTTTTTTTCTATTTCACTTTCTTATGACTGTGTTGCGTGCTACTGTTTCCAAAGAATTTGCTCCTTGTTTGTGTTTGATTTCTGCAGTTCAGGCTGTCACCTGTGAGACCACGGTGGAACAGCTCTGTCCATTTCATAAGCCGGCTTCCCACTGCCCAAGGTAACGTTTCCTAAATGTTCGCATTCTTCCTTACCAGTGAACATGTAAGGTGCGTCTATCCTGTGATAACTGTTTTTGCCTGAAATTCTTGTGTCTCTAGGACTCAAAGGTGTGTGATCTCAAACTGCTAGGCAGCAGGCAGCAATGGGCTGTCACAAAGGCCACGCATCCCTAGTGTTCTTCCCCCAGGTGCCGGAGTAGCTTCCGCTGTTCGGACAGCGGGCTTGTGCCTGCAATCGGAGTGTTCACATGTGTACCAGACATCTGGCTCAGGCTGCTCGGGCTGCTATAAACACAGATCAAATATGTTTATTATAAAAGTATCATCTCCTCTTATTAGCACTTCACTTATTTTGGTCTCATGAGGCTCACAGATTTAATGAAGATCATGGTGTGTTTTATAATCTTAGAAAATGTTGTAGAATTTCTTTTTCAACTATCTCAAACCCCTGTACTTATACATTGTACTTTATAGAAAGAAGAAACAGATTGCTAAGTAAATCTGGGAAATTTTAACCTTATGATATGGTGAGAGAAGGAAAAATTTTATATGTCAGTATTATGGCAGGCCCTCTCTCAGGCTTGTGACAGGTTTATGAGGATTGAATAGTAAGGACCACAGTGGAGCCTTTCAGCATGAATCCTCCCTGGAGGAGATGCTCAGTAAATGGTAATTTTATACCCATGGAACAATCTATAGCAATATTGTTCTGAAAGGAAAAGATCATTCAAGTAAAATATTAATAAAAAGTTTTTTATTTTTTTCACTTGTTTCAGGAAGGGAAATACCTACCTCCCCAAAAGGGAAATGATATAATTTTTGTAAAATTTAACTTTCACTGTCACCAGTATAACAAATCAGTGGAAATAATGATTTATGCATAATTTTGACCTTAATTAGTCTGTGAAGTCCCCCATCCCATTTTCTTTTATAGACCAGTGAAACAAAGGCTTTCTTCTTTTTTCTCATAAAATGTCTAATATTTGCATAAATTAGTTCATAATGGTATTATTTATATAGTATTTTATGACTCTTAAAGAACCATATTGTGGTGCATTTGTTTATAATTTTATATCACTTAAATAAGTTGAGGCATAAATCTATTCTGAGAGAGAATTCCGAGAGCAGATAAATGAAAGGATATTAACTCAAGACAAGCATGAAGAAACAAATAATTATTTATGATGGCCTCAACTCTAGATGAATATTTGGAAATCAACAGTTTATAGATGATAATTAAAACCATGAAATTGGATGAGACACCTAGGATGTGAACACAGAGAAAAGAAACTATGAGATCTACGAGTCAAACAATGATTCAGATTTTCCAAGTTATCTGTTTAGTAAATTCTACAGTCACATTGGGTACCAAACACCCAGATTCTTAGAGTTACTTCCTGGTATTTCTTTCTGCTTTGAAGCCCTACATTAGAAACCTTCCTGTTAATTTTTTTTTTTTAAGAAAAGAAACACATTTGTGCCAAAGGCTGGAAGTAGCTAGTGTAAACAGAAGCAAAGGTGTTTTTACATTTGATCTATTTCGGAAGAAAAAAAAAACGTAGGGTTTAGAATGCTGAGTTTACTTTTGTGTAAGCACGTCTGTCTTCTTAGTAATAACAAAGATTGTAGTAACCAGCTACTTACTATGCATAAATAAATATTTATTTTTCAGAGTATACTGCCCTCGTAACTGTATGCAGGCAAATCCACATTATGCTCGTGTGATTGGAACTCGGGTTTATTCTGATGTAAGTATCCTACTTTAGGCAGTTCTCAGCATTCGTGAGTTTGTGTATGTGTTGAGTGTGTTGTATGTGCATGTATGTATAGGTTCCATACACACACATTTAAATGTGTATATGTACACGTTTTAATTTATTAACTACTTTATAGAAGTGTTTGTTAAATGCAATGCCACTAAAGGCTATATGAAACTGCTTCAGTATATTCTTACATTTGTCCTCATTCTGGGTGCGCGCATACACTGCAGACACCCCCCCTTGTCCAAGGTTTCACATTCCGTGGTCTCAGTTACCTGCAGCCAAACATGGTCGGAAAATAAGAAATAAAAATTTTTCAGAAATGAACAATTCGTTTGTTTTAAATTGCATGCTGTCCTGAGTAGCTTGATGAAGTCTTGTGATGTCCTGGCCTCTCCATAATGTAGATGCTCAGAGGAGTTAATGATCAGTAATACTGAGAAATGAATATCCATAAGTAAATAGGGGTGCACAATAATTTATTTTGATTAATTTTTTTTATATCCTACCCATATATCTTACATCACAAACTTAATGAGATTATCTGGAGGAATTCTTGGAAGCAAAATGCATTTTGCTTTTCTTTAATCTTCCTTTTGGTTCTTTAGCATTTGAAGTATAAACGATAATTAAGAATTTGTCCAATGTATGAACAATATCTTCACTGCCAAAGGGGGATTTACAAAGTAGCATAGAATGACAAACAGATAATATGCTAGAATTCATACAAAAGGAAACCAGTTGAGGGGTGCTGTAATGGATGGCATTCCTGGGATCGGACAAGGCATTTGAACTGTGATGGCTTTGGTACGGATGAGCTCCTCTTGAGCCAGGTTTCAAGCGTGGGTTGGAAAAGGGGATTAAGGAACACATTCTAGGTGGGGCGCCCATGGAGACATGCAGGGAGACCACATAAGTTGCAAGGGAGCAGAGCACATAGGTTTGCTTTGCACTGGTGAGAATGGAAGCTGAAAAGGCTACCACCAATTTAGTGTGACGTAGAGGGATCCAGCTCTTGAAACATATAAATGGACAGTCTGAACGCATGCTGATGAGTTTGGATTTTGTGTGGCAGACATTTAGAGACCATAACGGATTTCTAAAACAGGGAGTTACAAAATCACACTTAGGAAACAATAATCTTGATGCACATGTCCAGTTGAATTCTATGGAAATGCGACTGTGAAGAGAGGTCTGCAATATGTATGTTACTACCTTATTTCTCTGGGTGGGTTCCTTTAAATGCAGGCGTTTCTTTCAGGTCAGCTTTACCTTGAAATTATTCTCCACATCTCAGTTTCCCCCAAGCTCCAGCTCTGCAGTGTGCTATCTGCAGCTTGAATGTCCTGTTGATATTTAACTTGCTGGTGCTCATGTTTGTTTATATCTTCTTGTTTCTGTTTAAAAAAAAAACAAAAACATCCTTTTTCTAACTTTCTGTCAAAATCATGGTCACTCTTCACATCCTAAATTATGGCTACTTTCTCTCCTAATCCAAGGATAATGTTGCCCTTCTTTCAACCCTATTGCTTTGTTTTCTCCTATTAGCACTTAGCTGATTCTGTGAGGTATTATGATTGTTTCCCCACCTCTTCTATTAGTTTTTAAGTCCCTCGAAGGCAGCAGCTGGGCATTTCATGCATCACTTTATCATCAAGGATTTGATGGGTGCCCAGTTGTGATCAAGACAGGCTGGCTCCCTGACTTGACTTAGAGGACAGAGTAACATCAGAAACTAAGCAAATAACTTGCACATAAATATTTGTTGAAAAAAATAAATGAATTTGTATATATGAATGAGCATATCTAGAATATCTAGAATCATCAGAGAGTTTCAAAGAAATCATTCTTTCCAGATTGTCCCTTTAAGCACCAAAATTTTTCATTTTAGTTGAAAATCTTTCAAAATATCCTCCACAGTCCTATAGCAATAAGAAATCTCTTTGCTAGAGTGAAGGATTTGTTAGGACTTATATCCTGAGATCATTTTATCTTTCTTCTTCAGTGAAATGGACAGATAATTATGTATTATTATGTAGATCCTTTTAAGCATAAGTTGGCAATATAAAGATTACTATTACTGGTAAGTGCAGAGAAAGAGATTCAACCATCACCTGCCAGTCTTCCCACCACTACAAAATATATTACATCTGTAAATGCAAGATATGGAGAGATGAGAGCCAATCTACCCACCTCCCTCTTTCTTTCTCCCTCTCCCCTTCCCCACCTTCCTCTCTTTCCCTCTGTGGAGTTACAACTTATGTTTTATTGATGTCAGCTTTTACTTCTCATTTGTGACAGATGAAGTTACTTCTTGCATTCATTAAAAATGTTCCACTGTTTTCACAGATAAATTTTTCCCCCCATGATGTTATTAATGCTTTTAAAGTGTGGACATGAACAGAAAATCTCTTCTGATCTCTGAACTCAAATCGGAATGCCTGCTGACTGCATAGTTATGGGCAAAGCAATAGTTTCAAAACATATTACATGCTTGGATTTAGCGAGTGCTATCTAAGCACTTTCATTGCCTTTGGAAAAAAATGCTGATAATGCCTCTTTTGACGGAGCAAGATAAATACTGAAATGTGTAAGGAATTCTTCTTAATTCCATCTGTTACGAACCATACTGGATACAAATATTAATTCAGCTAGGGACTTTAACTGATGGATAAAATGCCTCCTGAGAGTAAGGATGTGGGGTTTAGATATATAGCCTTTTGTGGTTGATTAAAACATGAAGAGGATTAACCAGCTTGGCATTCTGGCTCTCTGATCTAATAAATACTGACGGATGCCGCAAGGTTCAGAGCACAGTAATAAAGCAAGGTCACGTAAGATGCACTTCACAAAGCACGTTAAGCCCCTCACATGTGCGTGGCCACGAGAGAAGAGCACACCAGTGGGACCAGAACAGGCCCGTGGGGAAAGGAGGTGGATCAATTCGTGCTGGACCAGTTGGTGTTTCTTAGTGTGGGACTGCCTCCGGCTGTACGCAGCTATCTTGACAAATTTCGGCAGAACATTTGCATTAAAGCAAATGTTAAAATTTAGAGAGTCAGTCATTTACAAAATTTGAATGTGCTGGACCTGAAACAACAATTTTCTCCTCCATAGAAATCCCATGCAATTCAGATTATGTAACTGACACAATGCAATGATCACAGAGCGGGCGGTCCTGGTCCCTCGAGTCAGACATTCACACGGGGGTGGCCATAGACATTGCACATCTAGGTGGAAGCTGTGGTTGTTCTTCATATTTTTTTTGGGGGGGGGGGGGGTTACTGTTTGGGGCAAGTTTTCTCTGAAGATATTATACTATTTAGTAGGGAAAAACTCCCCATGTAATATATACCTGTATTTTGGAAAAGGGACCGTAGAGATATACAGAGGTATGTTGAGTTGTTTATAAGTCAAGCTGAAGATAAATGAGGTTCTGATAACACAATCTGTGAACATTAGGTCAGAGTGACTCCAGTAGGGACTAGCAAAGGCGGAGATTTGAGAATGATCAATAGGCCCAGAAGAGATCAAAGGAGCTGATTTGCATTTTATTGCTTCAACAACAGAGAAAGCCTGTTGTTTGGATGGCATATGTTCCCTAGATTAGATGGGGAGGGCGTCTCACCCTTAAGCTCTGCCCTCAGACTGGCTCAGAAGTGGCTTTAACTCTGACTTTCAAAACATTCCTCTCTGCACAAAACATCATCATCCCGCTGCTGCTCCGAGGATCCACGGAGAGACAGAGGTCAGCGACTCAGTCCAGCGGAAGAGCGAGCGGACGAGTTCCACAGGGGTTTGCTAACGGCAGGTCCTTCCTTGTCCCCTCAGCTGTCCAGCATCTGCAGAGCAGCGGTCCATGCCGGGGTGGTTCGCAATCACGGTGGTTATGTGGACGTTATGCCCGTGGACCGAAGAAAGGCTTACACTGCTTCTTTTCAGAATGGAATCTTCTCAGAAAGGTACACTTACAATCACATATGTAATCTCTCTATCCTTTTGTGCTTGCTTTACACAGCAGCTCATTTCTGTGTGGGTTTGAGGTTAGTGGCCGAGCGGCGTTTCCTTTGCTGATGGCAGTAGTAGGTTTACCAGGGATGGGAGAGGCCGTAGTACCAGAGGTGCCTGTCTCCTGCAGGCTTACAAATATCAAAATCAAAATCGGATTACAAGTCAGAACCACTCTTTTGTTAACTGATCTTCTAAAGAGGAAATAGCTTTCATCCTCTTTTGGATTTTCTAGATTAGGTTTTTATATGTAATTCCTCCTAGATGAGCAAGGCACTGAATATTTCTCTAATCCAGTTATCTGACAAAATATTTGACAAAAAACAATGAGTTTTGTTTTCCCCAGAGCCAAATTTTCTTTTTGATCGGATGTTGGGTGCCTCCTATGACATAAGTGAACTCTTTCAGGTCATCTTAGCGTATCTGGCTCATTAGTATCATATATTTTGGTGGTTTGAGAAAATGCATGGGGCTTACTTTATCAAGTATTAATAAAAGTTGAAAGAACCTATAGTGATTTTTCAAATCACTGGTACTTGTGGAAGTATTAAATCCCATATATTTTGTATAGATACAGAATACCCCCTAGCTTTACATATGTAGAGAAGGTCTACATTATAGTAAGGTTCCTTTAAAGCAGCGGTTCTCAACCTGTGGGTCACGACCCCTTTGGGGGTCGAACGACCCTTTCACAGGGGTTGCCTAAGACCATCGGAAAACACATATAATTACATATTGTTTTTGTGATTAATCACTATGCTTTAATTATGTTCAATTTGTAACAATGAAAATACATCCTGCATATCAGATATTTACATTACGATTCATAACAGTAGCAAAATTACAGTTATGAAGTAGCAACGAAAATAATTTTATGGTTGGGGGTCACCACAACATGAGGAACTATATTAAAGGGTCGCAGCCTTAGGAAGGTTGAGAACCACTGCCTTAAAGGATACCGAAGGGTATGACCTGCAGGGCCAGGATTGCCTTCCACAGAACCATCGGGGTGCCGTCTCCATGAAAAGACTGATTTGTATTTAGCATCTGTTTTCAGGTGAGACTATGTCAAGGTGACTTCTCTATAGCCTGGCTTGTGGTCTCCTTAAGCAGATACGCTATATAGTCGAGTCTTGAGTTATAAGAGTCTGATATGCAGTTTCATAACCTGAGCTGAGCAATGTGGTTTCATTATACCTGTCATATTTCTTTTTTCTTTTTAATCCTCACCCCAGGATATGTTTTTATTATTATTTTTTTTTAAGAAAGAGAGGAAGGGAGGGAGAGAAAGAGAGAAACATTGGTGTGCAAGAGAAACATGGATCAGTTGCCTCCCATACCTGCCCTGACTAGGGATCCAACCCACAACTTAGGTATGTGCCCTGACTGGGAATTGAACCCAGTGTATGGGGCAACCCTCCAACCAACTGAGCTACCCAGCCAGGGCACCTGTCATATTTCTTAACTTTATTTTTAAACAGTAAGACTGAGAAGACTTATTTCTGAGAATCTGCTATGAATTCCCCAGATGCTGCTGGGCACTTCAAGTACATTAATGCAGTTCCACCAACAGCACTATAAAGATGATTCTGTCAACACTAATGTTGACAGAGTATTAACTGAGGCTCAGAGAGGATACGTGGTATGTCCAAGGCCATATAACTGGTCAGTCTCAGAGCTCAGGTTTACACTAGATCTGTAAGCTCAGAAATCTGCATTTTCCCAGTATTATCACTGTGTACAAAGAAAACACATTCACTTCTAGAACTTAGTCAATCTGTGTCCTCTGAATAAAATGGCTTTCAAGTGGCCATCAGTTTGTGTAAAAAACTTGGCTCCTATGTTTGTGGTGTGTGCACACCTTTTTTTTTATATACTCTAAAATTCTCCCCTTTTCTTATACATAAATAAACATATACAAGGAATTTTACTTTGTCTCCCTTTTAGCATTTATTGTGTTGGTCTCCAAAGTCCTTTTTATCATTAAGAAAGGAAAACTGTATGCTTAAAAAAGTTGTGTAAATATTGTCATTTAAAAAAATCCTGTGCACAATCAGACTTCAAAAGCATACATTTGATTAGAATAAATAATGATTAATGGCATTATTAATATGTTTAAAACTTTAGGCATTTAAACAAAACATCCCTTGATTGATATTGGCAAATAAAATATAAGTAATTTAAGAAAGAGTAAAATGCATGATTCTATATTGCTTTTCACTTGTCTTAAAATATCTCCAAAATGAGATTGAGTGGTGTGTGTCCGTTTTCGTTTTAATGAAAAAATTCTTAGGACCTTCCAGATTTGACCATTACATTTTCTCACTAAGAGTTTTCTTGAAACTGTAGTTAAAAAAATCTTAATGAATATGATAGCCATAAAATTTAAATTTTGTCAGACTTCGGAAATGCTAATGCTAGGGCTGCAGAGTATTGCTTAAATAGCACCATCTTTTTAACTTGACGTTCATATCTGACCTTGGCAGTCAGGCAGTGAAGCTGGGTCTCAGCATTGAATAGCAGCATCTCAATATTCCCCCAGGGAAACCGCACTGCAGCTGCGAGCTGCTCTGTTGGAAGCAGAGGTGGTAATCTATGAAAACATGATCTGGAATCAGTAAAGGTCGATATAAAATACTATTATGACTACTGTGCATCTTAAGTTTCTTTAGTGAACTTGCAGCTCAGCATATAACCAAGATTTAAAGAATTGTGTTATCATTCTCAAGGTTTTATTGGTCACGTAGATGCCAACCTACAGAACCCATGACACACACACACACACACACACACACACACACACACACACACAAATTATGGAATAAGAGTCCTCAGCAGAAGACTGTAAAACGTCTCACTTCCTGCCTGGCCCACATAGCTCAGTTGGTTGGGCATTACCATGGGCACCAAAAGGTTGCCAGTAGGATTCCCAGTCAGGGCACTCATCTGGGTTGCGGGCTCCATCCCCAGTAGAGGGCTTGCAGGAGGCAGCTGAATGATGTTTCTCTCTCTCTCTCCCTCTCTCTCTCTCTCTCTCTCTCTCTCTCTCTCTCTCTCTCTCTCTCCCTTCCTTTCTAAAAATAAAAAAATATTTTAAAAATTAAAATAAAAAGAATTATGTCATCCTCATTCTAGCTTTCCAATAACTATAAATTACAGCAGCCTAAGACAGGTGACCATCTGGCCTCACAGGGCGGCTTACTTGACTGTCATAAGAAAGCATGATTTATTTGAGGGATTATATGTAGAGGTGACATCAATGTACTGTTTATATTTTTGCAGTTTACAGAATCCTCCAGGAGGAAAGGCATTCAGAGTATTTGCTGTTGTGTGAGACGGAACACCTGGAAGAGGAGCGTGAAGACTATCCCAAATGCCATATTTCTGAAGTGTATAAAACTGTAACATTACTGTACAGAAGGTCGCAACTATTTTCAGCTGCCCCCATACCCCCCCCCCAAAAAAAAATGCCAAATGCATATAAATCTTGATACACAAAGTCTGTAAAATAAAACATGGGACATTATTAGCTTTGGAAAAAGTAATGGATATGTAATGGTTTTAGAAATCCTGTGTTAAATATTGCTATATTTTCTTAGCAGTTATTTCTACAGTTAATTACATAGTCATGGTTGTTCTACATTTTATATATTATATTATATGGTGCTTTGTATATGCCACTAATAACATGAATCTAAACATTGAATGTGAATGGCCCTCAGACAATCATCTGGTACATTTAAAAACAATAGTGACAAAAATAATAACTCTAAAAATGAAAGAAACGGTGTTATTACATTTCTCCCCAGTTTAATACTATGCCATTACCTACTCCAAATAATCTCAAAATATTTTCCACTTAGTATCTGTATAGTTTTTTTCTTCTGTTAAGTTTAGGTATATAAGATATTAAGTCCTGGTGCTGTACTTCTTGTTTGTATAAAAAAAATTCCTTAATATCCACATAAATCTGTTGGACTGTTTGATTCCCTGGGAATGGCTTTTGTAGTAAATGCAATGAAATCAGAGCGATGGTGGAAAACATTCCTTGTGGTCACACAGTTAACAAAGGGGTAAGCATGGGTAGCCAGAGCTTTTTGTGTGTTGTTCTCACTGATGTCATATTTTCTTTTGTATCCTGGCAAATACTCCTGCGGGCCAGGAAGTATCATAGCAAAACGTTGAACAAAGATGAACTAATGTATTGCATCACCATTGCCACTGATTTTCCTAATGGTACATGGCTGTGTGTATAAATGTTGCCATATTATGGTGCCTATAATGGTGATATATTTGTTTCTATGAAAAATGTATTGTGCTTTGAGACTAAAAATCTGTAAAATGTTAATTTTGGTATTTTTTTTCTGCTGGTGAATTTACTCTTTCCCTGTATACATATTAAAATAATCATGTTTCAAACTATTATTTTCAGTCTCTTTGGCATCCTTATTTTGATTTAGAAATCATTTTTAATTTTCAAAATTGTTCTCTTTTAAATTTGGGTTATTGACATTAATATAAATAACATCCTTAAAAGTCTGCAAAGTCAACCTGAGTAGGTATTTGTATGTGAAAAGAGAGATGATCATAAGTTTAGAAATATTCTATTCAGGGAATATTTGAATACAATGAGGGAAATGAATTTCTAAACTAGAAGAAAATAATCTAGAAGATAGAAAGGGATTGTAAAGGAATGGACAAGACAATAGATACTCTAAATATTTTTAGAAAGTAAATGAGTAGGTGTTTAGGAGCAGAATATAGAGATAAATTACACAAGTCAGGGAAAGTAAGAAAGATGGATAAAATAAGAAAGAAAAGAAAGGAGGACCTCATATACACAGCTGCTCAAGAGCAAATTGTGAAGATTATGAACATCATGATCAGCTATCAAACACTGGCTGGGAATTAAATGGTTCAAAATATAGGTAATCCAAACTTAAGCACTTATATATTAAACATTTCAAAACTTAAAGCAAATTTGGTGGGAAAAATTTTTCCAAATGACTCATTATACCTTCTTGAACAGCATGGTTGAAATCTAAACTTTAGCTAGATTCATCTATTTCTCATTTCTCCCCATCAGTTCAGCCAGGATTTTAGTATTGTCCCTAGTTCAGATATTTATCAATTTTCCATACTATTTCAATGTTTCCACTGGAGTCTCCTCATTTTGTTAAACTCCATTCCTTTTCAATGCATCCTTAATTTTTTCACTGGAATCACTCTTTTTTATAAGTGGCCATCATTTAAGAAAACCAAATCATCTTATAAAAGCACTAGATGCCCGATGCATGAAATTCATGCAAGAGTAGGCCTTCCTTCCCCCACTGCTGGCACCAGCTTCCCTCTGGCTCCTGGGACCCGGGCTTCCTTAGCAGCCCCATCCCCAGCTTCATTTGGAAGGATTTCCGGAAGGACATCCGAACTAATTAGCATATTATGCTTTTATTATTATAGATTTACAGACCTCTGTAGTCTTGTTCCATATTGATTTTCTATGCTCTTCTACACAACGTGTGGTCTTGAGTGAGCTGCTCAACTTTCAATGCTTCAATTACTTCATCTTAAAAAGTGGGATAAATAATACCTTTAGGAATTGCTCTAAGAATCAACTGAGATATTACATGTCATGTACTTAAAAGAACATCAGAGTATGTGATCAATTTGTGTTAGTTTTTATTAATAACATAGTAATCATTTTTGTTGTTATTTACCTTGGGGAAACTATGCATCTATTATACTACACTACTTATCCTTCAGCACTTAAGTAAATGTGAAATCCTCCAGGAAGTTCCCTGCAATTATCCTGGTAATAATTAAATAATGGTCTTTAATATGCCCTTTTAATTTGACCATATTAATTTTTTACTCGTCATAGGATATTAATTTTTAAAATTTTGCCTTGTATTATGTTTAATTCCTTAGACTTAAGGATAAGCTCCATGAGAATAGTAATACTATTTATCAATCTTTCTACTCCTGAGACACAGTGATTTTTCTTTCTCCATCGTGGGTCAATATTACTAAGTAAATATTCACTTATCCCTAATTTTATTATTGACGACATAAATGAGTATTATTACATATTATCACAGCAAAAGATACATTATTATAGCTAATGAAAGTTTATTGATAAACATTCTAAATGTGAATTTAAAACAGAGGTCAAGGCTTATAAAATAGTATTAACAGTATTAATTTAGTTTTCAAAGTTTACCAGAACACATTTTAATTTGTTTAATGTTTTGTATCTAATAAAAGCAGTTTGTGCATTTTGAGCAAAGCAGAATCCACCGAAAGTTTTTCTCTCCTAATTTGTTACAGTTGGAATATTATAATGTATACTTTTCTATTCAATATTATATTTTGAAATCTTGAACATTTCTATCATTTCTAATATTTTTAAAAGAAATGTAAACTCTTTTGAAGAGCAGAGTGAGCTAAGCAAAAAATCAGAGTTATCCTTGGCAAACATAAACTTCAAATTTTAAATTTAAGCTAATTTACTGCACAAAGAATTTCATTGTTTAAGTTAATTTAAAATACTTATCTGAAGTGATACTCCAACCCTGGCACCGTAATATTCAGGAGTTGAAGAAATAGTTTAGCCAAATAACCTGATCCTCTTTCACTAATTAGTCGGAATTAAAGGGTAAATTATATTGGTCTGAGATTTTTAAAAGGCAGGCAAACCCTTTAGAGCTCTGTTCTTATGCTGGGCAATTGGACACAGTACTCTTTTCCTTTTATCATCCAATCCCTCTGACATGTTCCCCCACATAATCAGAGTGTAAAACAATGCTGATAAACATCTTTGCACTAGGCCATTAAATTATGGAAACAGCATTTTCAATGATTACTAAAAATTTTCTTTCTCATTAAAACATAATTGCCAAGTACATTTATGACTATGCTGATGAAGATGAAAAGCAGAGAGCCTGTAGAAGACTGTACAGGCCAAGCTCAGTTTTAAGAAGGAACCTGTGTAAACAAATGAAGTGGAAGTCAAGGCTAAATATTTAAAAGTGCTAGAAGTGATTAAAGATAACATTACAAATATAAAATCCCAATCTGATTGAACTCTTGACTAACCCTAAAACAAAGGTGATTCTTTAAATCCGTATGAGAATAACTTGGTTGGGGACAATACAGTGAAAAACACAAATAAATAAACAAATAGCCGCTCCTGAAGCTTTCTGCTTTCATTCATTCCAAAAATACTGAGTTCCTACAATTTGTTTATGGACTGGCTGATCACTGTAGATATTCTTGTAAGCAAAAAGGCCCTCAGGAAATTATAATCTCACAAATAAGAGAGATATTAAATAATCACAGATATAATATGATTATAAACCATGAAGACTGCAGAGCTGCATAGTTACAAACAAAATGTTTATACAGTAGTATGGTGGGAGTATATAAAAGTGGGACTTGACCTAGTTGGGGAGAGGAAAGATGACTTTACTGTGGAATTGATATTAAAGCTTAGATCTTAAGGATGAGGAGGAATAACTATGTAGGGTTGGAGCTCAAAGAGATGCCCAAATTGAATAATACTACAGTATGGCATATTAATATGCTCAAAAGACACTCAGGTATTCAGAATATGAGGAGCAAAAGAATCAAATATATCCTATAATAGTACCAATCTTAGAGATTTAGTATATTTTAAAATAGATTATTATGGTAAGTGAAATAAGCCAGAGAAAGATAAATACCATATGATTTCACTTATATGTGGAGTCAAATGAACAAAATAAAATAACACAATAAAAACAGACTCATAGATACAGAGAACAGACTGACAGCTGTGAGAGGGGAAGGGGTTTGGGGGACTGGGTGAAAAAAGGTGAAGGAATTAAGCAAAAACAAAACAATCAGACACATACAACAGTGTTGTCAGAGGGAAAGGGGGGTGGGGAGATAGAAGAGGGTAAAATGGGGTAAATGGTGAGGGAGGAGATATAACTTTGGGTGGTAAACACATGATGCAATATACAGATATATTATAGAGCTGTTCACTTGAACCCTGTATAAGGTTATTAACCAATGTCACCCCAATATTCTTGGGATCCAAAGAGTTTATTATATGATTGACATGTCTAAATCATGGATTACAGATGAATATATGAGAGAGAGGAGTGGGGATGGCATGTACTGAGCACCCAACTATGTGTTAACACTGCTTTACCTTTCATATGTATTATTCAATTCTCACAGCAAACCTGTGAGACAAGATTATTTTTCCCAACTCATGTATTGGCATGCAGATTCTGAGTTTGAGAAATGTAATTCAAGTCTCCATTTATCTAATTCCAAAGTCCATGCTCTTGCTAGTAGGTCACCCCTGTTAGATATTTCCATGGAGACTGAATAACTTCACTAACTTCTCCCACACCAGGTTGAGTACTACTGGAGAGACTTTTATAATCCTTAATTATGCCAAACATTTTTTTTTTTGATGTGGGAAGATCTGCAAAAGAGGAATTAGGGATTTAATTTTCTTTAGAAGTGGCCTATAGGGTAAAAAATAAATAAATAAATAAACACAAAACATTGGTTCAAGGAACACTGGAAAAATTGAGGTTTATGTTCTATAGGTTTAAAATTAGTGGACTACTTTTACAAGACAATAGATTAAATACTTCCCCTCCCCCAATTCATTAAAAGGATAACAAGGAGGAATAAAAATAAAATACTCATAAGAGCATGACTATCCTGAAAATGGGAGGCCGCTGGAATCCTACTGATGACTGATTCAGAGCCTTCACAAGAGAAGGCTGTAGTTGGTAAGAGGGCCTTTCTTAATGGTAGAGCCATAAACCAAAGTGAATGAAGTGAGCTTCCTTACTTCCATTCAGTTGGCTTCCCAATTTCATTCTTCTCCAAGCCCAACTAGCCCACATACCTTCTAATAACTCCAACTGACCAACATTTCACCACACACAGAGAACATTAAATCAGACCCTCCTCATTCAGGAAACAGATTGACAATAAGAGATACCTGCTCGTCAAACCAGTTCTTCAAACTTATATGTGAACAGAGGAAAGGATCATGGGACATATGCACAGATAAGCAAATATCACATCAACTGACACCAGAAGCAGCAGACATTTCAGAGAAAAGAGTATCTCCAAAATATTATCATTAACTAGAGGCCTTGTGCATGGATTCGTGCACAGATTTGTGCACAGATTCTTGCACCAGTGGGGTCCCTAAGCCTGGCCTGCACCCTCTCACAATCCGGGACCCCTCAGGGGATGGCGGACTGCCAGCTCCGGCCCCATCTCCACAGGCCAATGGGGATTGGGCCAAAACCGGTGTCTGACATCCCCGGAGAGATGTAGTAGTGCGTGAAGTGGCAGGTGGCCAGGGAGGAGCCTGAGCTCTTGCTGGGCCCTGCTCCCGCTCCTGCTCATCCCAACCCCGCTGCACCTGGCACCGCAGCTGCTGGGTGGCACTGCTGTGGAGGCCGGAGACGCTTGCGCTCACCAGCTGTGAGCCCGAGTCTGGCGCCTGTCTCTGAGCTGAGCGGTGCTCCTGCTGTGGGAGCACACTGACCACAGCTGGGCGCTGCGCCGCTCCTGCTCATCCCAACCCCGCTGCACCTGCTGCTGCAGCTGCTGGGTAGCACTGCTGTGGAGGCGGGAGACGCTTGCGCTCACCAGCCATGAGCCCGAGTCTGGCGCCTGTCTGTCAGCTGAGCGGTGCTCCTGCTGTGGGAGCACACTGACCACCAGGGGGCAGCTCCTGCATTGAACATCTGACCCCTGGTGGTCGGTGCGTGTCATAGCGACTGGTCAAACGGTTGACCGGTCGCTTAGGGTTTTATATATACTAGTATAGAAACCCTCAAGAGGACTTTACTATACCCATAAAACAAGAAAAGGCTAGCACAGAAAATAAACAAAACAAGAAAAGTACCAGGTCTCAGACAAGATTAGAACATGTCAGAGTTAGCTAACTCCAGAAAGTAAGAAGACATGCTTCAAAGTTGTTTAAAAGCAGGAATTTTAAGAGATGTATAAAAATGGAAAATATAGCAGGAAATTAGTTGGTGATAATTACAGCTATTCAACATGTGTGTAGTGCTATCTCGGTGTGTTTTTACTTTGCATTTATCTGATGATTAAAGTATTTTCATGCTTCATTTGTATATCTACTCTGTGAAGTGACTATTCAAATAGTGTGTTTTTACTTTGCATTTATCTGATGATTAATACTATTGAGCATCTTTTCATGCATCATTTGTATATCTACTCTGTGAAGTGACTATTCAAATAATCTTTTGCACATTTTAAAATTAGACTGGTTTTCTTCTTATATTAATTTATAATAGTAAGAGTTTTAAAAATACCTCTCTTACAAATCAATTGATCACATATATGTGGATCTATTACTGGACACTTTATTCTAGTAATGTCCAATGGAAATTTAATTTATAAATAATATAT
>NW_005358649.1:5913584-5921498 GCF_000412655.1 Myotis brandtii
GTTAATGATTTATATAATTATTAAAATTTACATATCTATAATTAAGTTATATGAATGATAAAATTTAATTTCCAATATATTTAATTTACCTCCACAAGGCCCAGACCCAGGACAGACTTCAGGGAGACTTCACTTATATGACCTTAAATTTTCTAATGTATTAGAAAATTTAATGTTATCCAAATTATAGTTTCAACATGTGAACTAAATAAAAATACCTGGTAATAATTTTGTTCAGGAAACTGCTTTGTTATTACTATTGCCACTCCAGGATTATGATAGTACTTGAATTATACATTTTCAGTCATCGGATTACTCAAAAAACTTTTTAATTTTCATTTCTGAGAAGTATTTTCATTGGGTATGAAATTCTTTGTTAACAGTTGTTTGCTTTTTACATTTTAAAGAGGTCACTTTAGTGACTCCGGTTCATGTTCTTCTCTGAAGAACCTCGCCAACATTCTGTTTGTATTCACTGCTACATAATGGTTCTTCGGCGGCAGCTGCTAAGCCTCCTCTTGGTCACTGCGCAGAGCAGCCCGGCCTCACCCTGAGCCTAAGGCGCGGCCGGCCTGGATTCTCTATTTTACGTTCCCAGGGGCCGGGCATCCCCCTCCGGCACCCGGCGCTGGGCCACCCCCAGCTCTGGAAAGGGCTCCACTCACTCTCAGCCCGCGGGCCTCCCATGTCTCGGACGTTTCCTTGAGTGAACGGGCTGGTGTTCAGCAAACACTGAAAGCGACCCCATGAAAACGCCGGGCACTGGGCAGGCCCCGCAGGCCGCTTTCCTGGGGCCGTGTCCCCCCACGCTCCTTGCATGGCGTCGGGAAGGTCCTTCGGGCCAGACTCCCAGGGCCTGCGCAGAGGAGCACCCAGGGCCTGTCTGCCTGGGGACTCGCTGGTGTCTCCATCCCACGTGGCTCTGGCCTGCCTGGGAGATCCCTCGAGACCTGCTCTGCAGCAGGAGGAGCTCGCAACATCCGGGTATCCTGGAAGCGTCCCTACCTGGGGCCCCGCCTACACCTGCCTGGCGCAGACCCGCCGCTGCAGGACACGCATGCGCAGTTCAGCAGTTCGCTCAGCCGCACCCCAGCTCCCGCCTCAGGACTTCGAGGCCGGTGCGAACAGGTGCTGACCCAGCCCTGCGGGCCACCTCCGGGACCAAGCTGTCCCCCCCCCCGCCCTTCCGATGTGGAGTGGGAGTGGGGGGTCGCTGGAGCCATTCCCTTTCTGTCCGGTGCAGGGAAGACACCCATGGTCTATGGGAGTCAGTTCTCCAAGGGTCTCTCTAATGGGTGGACTTCCCGGCAGGCACTGCCTTGGATGACAGGACTAAGGAGAGCTGGCTTTGGGGGTACAGGCGCCTCGCTTAGGGGACAGGCTGGACCCTGGCACCGCGGTGTGTGCCCCTCAAGTCCCAGCCTGTGGCCTGGTCTGTCCCTCCCCTGACCACACCCGGCTGGACCTCGCAGTAAGAAAAGCGAGCCAAACCCCATCTTTGCACTTAGCGGAGAGGTGAGTGTTCATGTATAGCTGTTAAGTCCAAATACCTTTTACTGTAACTTGAAGAATTCCACCAGATATCTTAAATTGACTTCGATGATCGTACAGAAGAGGAAGAAGAGAATTGGCGGCTTGTTACTGCTTAATAATAAAACATTTGCTCCTCCGTGGCTTATTGCTCTGGCGCTGCTAAGATGTTCAATGGGAGGAAATAATTATGACAATATTATCCAGAACAGATGCGCTGGAAATTGTCCCATAACTTTGATACGGTTTTAATCGACAAAACAAAAATTTTAGGCTCTTTTGAGAACCATGGTTGGACAGCTCCTGCCTTTTTTGTGTGTGAGTGGATGGATGTGTATGAATTTACATTTTTCACAGATTGCTGGTGTGTTAGATAAATGTTCATCTAACTACCATTCATTCTGTCCATTTGCAGATGGAAAAAATGGAATATGAACTGACTTGGCCAAAGTCAGAAAGAGCTGTAACTGACTTTTAAATAAGGTCTTCAGATGTCCAATAATATTTTCTGTTTCCCTGAGATAAAGCCAGAATAAGACCACAAACCAAATGTTAGAGTCCTGTTGCCTAAACACCTTGAATACATCCTCACACACTTCAGAAGGTATCAAAAGCTAATGATTATATTACAAACACTCTACCGCTTCTTGGCCTTTTGGCTAAGATCAAGTGTATTACAAACACTCTACATGGATGAGCACCATGCTAATAGAAATAACCCTAAGAAGTAGTTTGCATTGTCTTAAAAGCATATTTGTTTGTTGCATCAGAACTTTTTTAAAAATTGATTTCAGAGAGGAAGGGAGAGGGAGAGAGAGTTAGAAACATCAGTGATGAGAAAAGAATCATTGCTTAGATGCCTCCTACAGGCCACCTACTGGGGATTGAGCCCACAACCCTGGTTCATGGGTTGATACTCAACTATTGAGCCACACCAGGTGGGCAGAACCTATTTTTTGAAAATTAAAAAAAAAAAATTTTGCGGAAACCGGTTTGGCTCAGTGGATAGAGCGTCGGCCTGCGGACTGAAAGGTCCCAGGTTCGATTCCGGTCAGGGGCATGTGCCTGGGTTTCGGGCACATCCCCAGTAGGAGATGTGCAGGAGGCAGCTGATCGATGTTTCTCTCTCATCGATGTTTCTAACTCTCTGTCTCTCTCCCTTCCTCTCTGTAAAAAATCAATAAAATATATTTTAAAAAAAATTCAACATACTAGTATATCCTCTGAGACATTAAAAGTTACCAGACAACTGGTATTTCTGTGTGGAATCCTCAGAAGTCTATCAAATGCTTTTAAAAATAGTACTGATAATAGACATTGCCATGTAATGCTTATTTTGTACCAGGCACTGTCTAAGCAGTTTATAATCACACAATCCACACTATACAGTGAGGAGAATACTGTTATTATCGTGTTCATTTTATAGATGATAAGAGGAGTTCAGTTACTTCCTCAGAATCACCCAGAAAATAAATATTGGAACCAGGATTAGAACTCTTAAAATACAACTCTAGATTCTTTGCTTTTATTATTCCCTGTCCCACAGCCAGCGTTTGTTTGATTCGGTATATAGGGAGTCTAATCTCGGTATGCACATATACTTTTCAGAATTTATCAAAAAGCAAATGCCCAGAAGCCATCGATGCGGAGGAGCTTCTAATAACCAGGCAGACAAGCTCTCCACCAGGCGGCTGAGAGACCTCACCTAGAAGAGGTAAGACCCCTACGTGATACCCTGGCATCTTGGTTATATTTCCTGTCTTTCGTCCCCACATCCCAGCCTCTGGTCAGTTGTAGGGGACATGCCCCCATGCAAACCTGTCAAAGTGTTGCCCAATGAAGCTTGTGCTTATATATCTTCCTTTGATCAGCTCTGAAATTCCTTGCGCCGCCTACACTTGGTCTATATTTTCCATTTGTCCGGATTTTTTGCTTTTCCTTATTTCTGCTCTCTTGTCTTCTTTGGATGAATCGAGTGTATTTAATTATTCAATTCTTTCCTTCTCCATTAACATTTTCACTTTGTATTCTTTTAGTTTTCTTATAGTGGTAATTTCCAGAAACTGTACTATGCATTTTTAATATATTAATGTCCATCTTAAATTAGCACATTTGTCACTTCTCAGTGCAAACACCTTCGAGCAGTTCAATTCCATTTACCCCATTCCTGCTTTTTGTGCTCCAGTGTTGTCATAATTTTACTTCTGCCTTACAAGACAATATTGTTCCTTGAAGTAGTCAATTTTCATATATATTTACCTTTCCAATGTTTGTTTTTTTCTGAAGCTCTGTTTCCATATAGTGTCATCTTTATTTAATATGAGGGATCCTATATAATAAAAGGCTAATATGCAAATTGTCCCCTTGACCAGGAGTTCCACCAGGAGTTTGACCAGGGGGTGGCGCCGGCCGGCCAACCTCCCGAGTCCCCTCCCCCGGCCAGCCTGGCCCCATTGGCCTCGATCAGGGCAGGCCGGCTGGACCCTACCCATACACGATTCGTGCACTGGGCCTCTAGTTATCTTATAATATGCACAAGTGCAGGCCAACTGATTGTGTATTGCTCAACTTTTCTTTTTTTGTACATTTGTTAGATCTTGACCTTCATTTTTGAAAGGTATTTTACTAGAGAGAGAATTCTAGGTGAATTGTCTTTTTTTTTTTGATCACTTTAAAGATATCCCATTGTCTTTTGCCTCCCATAGTAAGGATGACCATTAAGATGTAAGTTTTTGCCCCACCCGTGTGGCTCAGTGGTTGAGCGTAGACCTATGAACCAGGAGGTCACAGTTCAATTCCCTGTCAGGGCACATGCCCGGGTTGCAGGCCCTATCCCCAGTAGGGGGCATGCAGGAGGCAGCCAATCAATGATTCTTTCTCATCATTGATGCTTCTATCTTTCTCTCCCTCTTCCTTCTTCTCTGAAATAAATTATTTACACACACACACACACACACTAGAGGCCCAGTGCACAAAAATTTGTGCACTCGGGGGGGGGTCCCTCAGCCTGGCCTGTGCTCTCTCGCAGTCTGGGACCCCTCGGGGATGTCCACTTGCCAGCGGGGAGCAGGCCTAAGCTGCAGTAAGACATCCTTAGCGCTGCTGAGGAGGCGGGAGAGGCTCCCGCAACCACTGCTGTGCTGGCAGCTGGCAGCCTGGCTTGTGGCTGAGCAGAGCTCCCCCTGTGGGAGCACACTGACCACCTGGGGGCAGGTCCTGCATTGAGCGTCTGCCCCCTGGTGGTCAGTGTCTGTCATAGTGACCAGTCATTCCCAGTTGTTCTGCTGTTAGGGTCAATTTGCATATTACCCTTTTATTATATAGGATATATTGTGTGTGTGTGTGTGTGTGTGTGTGTGTGTGTGTATACGCACACACATACATTAAAAAAAAGATGTAAGTTTTATTTTTGCTTTTTTGAAAGCAATGTGTGATTTTCTTTGGCTGTTTTTAAATATTTCTGTCTGATAACTAACTGGTATATAAAATATATAAATCACCTGTAGATTTCTCTCTTTTTCTTATTTTTCTTTGATTTTTTTTCTTTTCTTTTTGCATGCCTCATATGTTTGGATTGGATGAAGATTGTATAAATTCCAAATGATACTATCTTCCTCTAGGTGGGCTAAATTTTCTTTTGGAACACCAGAGCACTGGTCCTTTAAGGCTAGCTTTCAGTGGTCCTTAGGCCTACTTACTTTAGTTTTGTCTTTATTTCCAAAGTGCGATCTCACTGTTAGAGCACAGCCCTTCTGGGGTCTCAGAGGAAAGCCTTGGGCACTTAGCAAAGCCACCCCACCTTGGCAGAGTTGAACGCCAGCCTTTCTCTCAATGCCTTGTGGCTGCTGCCATCTCTGGTTTAGCGCTCTAAACTTGCAGATGCTAATTCTACTAAGTTTTTAAAATGTTTTTTGAGTCTTCCCTGTAAGTGAAGTTTAGGATAGAAGTGAGCTTATGATTTAGGGGAGAATTGTGTACGAACTGTTGAACTCCATCTCTGAGGTTTCCTCCTTTCCTGGTGATTGTGTAGTAAGGCAACCCCCAGATCTGGCCTCCGTGTCTCAGCACAGTAAGGCTTACACTTCTTGCTTATGCTGTTTCCCTTCTCTGATATTTGGAAAATGATTTCAGTGAAGTCTTTCCTTCCAGAATGAATGCGAATCTCACATTTCATACTTCCCTTCTCTCAAGGATTTTAGCCCTTCAAGCCCTGCCTATACTGGATGATTTCCAAAACCTTTAAATCTATGTTTTATACATTTCCCCCCGCTTTTTCATTGTTTTCTGCTGGAGGGTTAGTTTAAAACAAGCTATTTTAATATGGCTGGAATCAGAAGGCTACAGATGTTTATTGTTACAAATAGTATTTTATTCAGAAAAGGTGACACAATCCATGGTAACAATTTAAAACATTCAGAAATTAAAAAGATATATGATAAAAAGTATACTAACATGACCCCAGTTATTCTTTATAATTCAACTAAGCTTTGTTGTACATTTATAATCACAGATATGCATGTGTTTGTACGTATTTATGAATTTGTGGGTATATGTGTGTGAACTCATTAACTATTATACCACTCTATCTAATTAAGAAATTAATACTACCTTATTATTTTAAAACACTTTCACCACTTTTTTATTTTTAACTTTTGTATGTTTATGTTAAATTTATCAAATATTTTCCTTAATTATTTCTTAATTTTGTGGCATCTCATTTAGAAGGGCCATTCTTACTTCAAGTATATGTTTTAAAAAACTTCAATATTTTCTTGAAGCCCTTTAAGATTTTCATTTATTGTGTTTAAATGTTGGATCAATCAAACATTTATTTTGGTATAAGGACAGGAAAGAGAAATCTAACTATATTTTTCCAAATGGCTAGCCATTCTTTTCTAATACTATTTTTTGAATTCATCTTTCCCAAATAAGTTTGAAAGTGATGCTGTAGCCCTAACCAGTTTGGCTCAGTGGATAGAGCATAGGCCTGTGGACTGAAAGGTCCCAGGTTTGATTCCTGTCAAGGGCATGTACCTTGGTTGTGGGCACATCCCAGTAGGAGGTTTGCAGGAGGCAGCTGATCGATGTTTCTCTCTCATCGATGTTTCTGGCTCTCTATCCCTCTCCCTTCCTCTCTGTAAAAAATCAATAAAATATATTTTAAAAAAAGAAAGTGATGCTGTATTTGAACTAAATTTCTATAAATAGTACTTGATATGATTGTTGGCTCTATCTTCGGATCTATTGATCTAGAAATCTATCAGCCAGTAATAACATATTTTATTTATTTGCTTTGTAATATATTTCAATATTTTATGTGTCTTACTACTGATTTTTTTGAAAAAATTCTCAGCTAGTCTCACATGTTTAAATTTTGATAAGAACTGTAAAAAGTCATTATTTTGTCTGCTAAATATTCCAGTTTGAGAAACACTATATTATATCAGATGCCCTATGTTTTGCTTTGAGTTATCATTACAGTTCCCCGGACCATAACTTCTATACATTTATTAAAGTGGATTGATGGTATCTCTAGAGCTTATTACTTGAGATCATATGTCATATGCAGTCCATAGTGTGGTGGCATGTTTCTATTCCCCCCTGGTACATTTGCTTGGCACCTGGCAGAGTCCTTCCAGGAGGGGTCATCCTTTTCTCTGTTTTCTTTTACAAAATTAACCTTAGTCTATCTAAGTAGGATTTAGATGACATAAGTGTGCGAAATGTATCACAAAGAAGTTCTTTATGTATATAGGCAGCAAGTTGTAGTCAACACAAAAAAGAATAACCAGGTATGTTTCCGCATAGATTTGTTCTCAGTTCTTAGCTCTCATTCTATCTCTTACAAATATCCCTTGCATATTTGAAAGGACACTTAAAAATATATTTATCCATTTCAGTAATCTCCAATATGTGTCTCAACATTGAATGTTCTCACTTAGTTCCTAGCTCATTTTTATCTACTACATATATTCATTGCATTGTTGTAGTAGTCGTACCGGTTAATAATGCAGATTTTTTTTCAATAGATGGCGTTACACATGTTGATATATATGCGATTTGATATGTATGCTATTTTGTTCTATTGACAACAAGTTTCAAAACTTCATATGTCAAATTTTCTGAAGGTGTTAACATCATAGATATTTTTACACTTAAAAATGTCAAATTTCATGCCAATAAAAAGAGCATTTATGGGAAGTTTTAGTTCATTACCTTATTTTGAAGGAAAGTGCTGCTGGATACTTCAGGAAGCTTTTGGTGAACATGCTCCATCTCAAGATACTTGTGAACACTGGTTTAAACGCTTTAAAAGTGATGATTTCGATGTGAAAGACAAAGATTGTCCAGGTCAACCGAAAAAGTTTGAAGACCAACAATTCC
>NW_005358649.1:5922059-5967665 GCF_000412655.1 Myotis brandtii
AGAAGACAATGCTCTGCGTTTGGTGGGATCAGGAAGGTGTGGTGTATTATGAGCTTCTAAAACCAGGTGAAACCGTTAATACTGATTGCTACCGACAACAAATAATCAATTTGAACCACACTTTGATCGTGAAATGACTATAATGTGCCAGAAGACATGGCAAAGTAGTTTTGCTTCATGATAATGCACCATCACACACTTTAAAACCAGTTAAAGACACGTTAAAAGATCTTGCCTGGGAAGTATTAACCCACCCGCTGTATTCACCAGACCTTGCTCCTTTAGTTTACCACTTGTTCCAATCGATGGCACACACACTTACTGAGCAGCACTTCAAAACGTACGAAGAAGTGGAAAATTGGGTCTCTGAATGGTTTGCCTCAAAACAAGTAAAGTTCTATTGGGATGGTATCAAATTACCTGAAAGATGGGGGAAATGTATAGCTAGCGATGGACATTACTTTGAATAAAAGCACTTTTGATGTTTCTCTTGAAATTTTTGTGTTTTCTTTGATTACAAAATACGCATTATTAACCAATACACCTAGTAAATATTAATTTTTCATACAATGCCGAATATGCACAAATTCAAAAATTTTGCCACTTTTTAAAATTATGATTCTAACCTACATTTTATTAAAGTAATAAATACTATAAAACTCATTTAATAATAACACCAGTTTCACTCTAGCTGGTTTGGCTCAGTGGATAGAGCGTCAGTCTGGGGACTGAATGGTCCCAGGTTTGATTCATGTCGAGGGCACATGCTGGGTTGTTGGCTCGATCCCCAGTGTGGAGCATGCAGGAGGCGGCTGATCAATAATTCTCTCTCATTATTGATATTTCTATCTCTCTCTACCTCTCCCTTCCTCTCTGAAATCCATAAAAATATATTTTAAAAAAGAATTCTAAAAAAAACACATCAGTTTCTTTTACATGTTTTAATAGATGTAAGTTTTCTTATATTAATGTTTGTTATTCTGATGAAAATGTCACAGAATAGTGCTCGCTTCGGCAGCACATATACTAAAATGTCACAGAATAATACCTGAAATTTCAATAGTGTTTTACAATTTACAATTTTTTTTCACATATAGTATTTAATTTGATTTTGATGAAATCTTCATGAAGTAGATAGATGTTCGTTATTTACAATTTACAGCTGGGAAAAGCAAAATGCAGAGATATGAAGTGATTTTAGACTCACCCTCTATTCAGTGTACTTTGAAATGATTTGATAATAAAATTAGACATTTTGCTTTAAATTATTTTTATTAATTTGTTTATTTAAAAATTTATTAAGAACCTAGGGAGGGTATTCTGAATTTCTCCCTGCATTTATCGGAATAATGAAATTATTGAAATAGTGACATAAAAATTTTATCTTACCTTTTACTAATAGCAGAATATTTTATTATCACAGGAGTTTCATTTCAAATATATTACCTTTTTCCCAATCTGAAGCTTATAACATTTTTTCACCAGAATAATAAGCCATGAATAATCACAAAAACATGGAAAAGTATTATACTCATACATTTTGATAAATGATTGAAGACAGAGGACTCTTGTTATATTTGTTTTTTCTGAGAGTAAACAGATTTATAGTACAGACTATTTTAAATACCCATTTGGAGGATAATCATGCATTCATTTGGTTGATGCCAAACTGAAACACAGGGTTTCTGCAGTCACATAGATAGTCACATACTTCAGATCAAGTCAATGAGTCATCAAGTTTTGCTCACAACAAGCTAAGAGTTGAGAGTTTTTATAGTTTTGGGTCATTGGGCGAATCCAAGATCTGGAAGATTCAAAAAATAGTGGGAATAAGTTTTGGTTGGTAGATTAGGCTGGAGTCTGGAAACCTAAAGTTAAAAAAGCAAGGTAAACATAATAGAAAAATGAAAACAATGAAGATGCAGAAGAGATTAAGAGTCTAGCTAGGTTTACCAGTCTGTAAGGTTAAAGATGAATGTATGGGCTTGCATAGGAGAGATACCACAAAAGTAAGTGTATTCATGTGGATCTTGTGTATATTACTCTGGGAGAGTTTATCACTCTTCCTTTTCTTGTTTTATATGAAGAAGTAGTAAGGCATGTAACCTGATGTAAACCCACCTAAGATTATCGAAGGGGATGTTAGTCTATAGCAAAGCAAGATCTACTTTGAATGTTTTACAGCTTCTATAGGACTTGTTGCATTATAAATCAGGGTTTAATCATTTAAAATATTTTTTATTCATAGAATAGTGCCCACAAATACTTGCAAATTTTTATTTATGTGCAAGAATACACACACAGTATATGCACATTAAGATTTATTTATGTATGATCATAAGATAAATGAATGTATCTTATAATATGCATTATTTCCTTTTATCTGCCCATGCTCTATTTCCTCACCATACCATAAATGTTAAAATTATAGCATTCAGCATGTTATTACAATAAATGTGAGTATTTTGCATACATCTGAAAACCTGACTAAGAATAGGAAATCCTTTATTTGCTCTTTACCAAAAAGCATTACTAAATAGAAACTCTATTGTATATGCTGAATTGTTCCTTCTTCATAAAACACATCTTGTTTAAACCATTTAAACATTTTCCTTATGTCAATTGAAGAAATATAACAATCCTGAAAGAAGAATGTTCCTTTACAGTGAAAAAAAAAATTAGACCAACCCACAGATAATTTCTGCTGATTCTAATGGCTCTTCCCCAGCTCGTTGGTCAATATGACGTTGTGTTTGACAGTAGTCTCCAGTGTAGCACTGCCAGGGAAAGCTAGCCTGGGCACGCACCAGCCAAGTATTCTTCCACGTCCTCACACGCTGAGTAAATCTTTGCTTACTGGCAGCCTTGCCCACCAGTTGGAGCCCTTGCCTGGAAAGGAGAAACAGATATAGATGTGAAAACTTGGGCTCAGGTGAAAGAGGAGAGATGGAAAAGTTCAGGAAAAAACAAGGGGGAAGGATTTGAGAATTCTTTTCCATAAAAATAAAAAAAATAAGTTTTAGAACGATGAATCAAAATGAGAAATGTTCATATATAATTCATAACCATGTAACTATTGCTTCCTTGGATGTTTAAAACCATACACTGAAAAAAGTGTTTAGATAAAAGTATTGATAATGAACAAAACTCAACCAAGTACAAACTTAGGTCCATACAAAGAGCTGCACATGGATGTTTACAGCAGATTTATTTATAATTGCCTAAACTTGGAAGCAACCAAGATGTCCTTCAGTTGATGAGTGGATAAGTAAACTGTGATGCATCCAGAC
The DNA here is from genome assembly GCF_000412655.1 of Myotis brandtii. Classification (NCBI taxonomy): domain Eukaryota; kingdom Metazoa; phylum Chordata; class Mammalia; order Chiroptera; family Vespertilionidae; genus Myotis; species Myotis brandtii. The sequence goes on from NW_005358649.1 coordinate 5,925,350, forward strand.
GATGGAATATTATTCAATGCTGACAATTCAATAAGAAAAGAATGAATTGTCTAGAGGGTGTTGGGGAACTGGTTTATGATATGAGAATTATAATATGCATTCCAACCTAACAACATTCACAGATGAATATTGATTAATTAATGTCTACTGTCCTAAATATGAAAGATAAAATATAGAAGATAAGAAAACTAAAGGAGAGAGCATATCTTAGTGACCTAAAAGGAAAAAGGACTTCTTAAAACTTAAATATCACAACCAAATTGATTATTTTAATCAAACCCAAATTAAAATTTTCTGTTTAACAAGGAGTACCAAAGAAAAATATTAATAATCAGGATAAGAGAAATTATTTTTAATGACTAGAATCTATAAAAGATTACTATTTAGAATATGCAGGAATCCCTACAAAAGTTGTGTAAAATACACCAATCTCAGTAGAAAAACAGACAAAAGATCAAGAGAATTTACCAAAGAGGAAATTCAATAGGCCAACAAAAATATGAGAACACAGCCTAACTCATAAGTGAGAAATACATATTATAAGACTAATGAGATATCACTTTATGCTCATTGAACTGGAAAAATAGAAAAATGGAAAATGATGAGTGTGGGCAGGAGGAGATATGAACCTCTTCTGGTGCAAAGATTGACTATTGCAGCCGTTTGTAGAGCAGTCTGGCAGTACTCAGTCAAAATACGCATGTGTGAGCCCTAGCTGGTTTTGCTCAGTGGATAGAGCATCAGCCTGTGGACGGAAGGGTCTTGGGTTCGATTCCGGTCATGGCACATGCCTGGGTTGTGGGCTTGATCACCAGTAGGGGGCGTGCAGGAGGCAGCTGATCGATGATTCTCTCTTATCTCTCTCTCCTTCTCCCTTCCTCTCTGAAATCGATAAAAATACATTTTAAAAAGTATGCATGTGTGTACTTGACCTGTCCATGCTTCCTTACAGATTTCTACTTGCCTCTGTAGAATTGAAGTGTTGGTTGTCTTAATTTGGTGCAGATTATGAATTAAGGAACATTGTATATTTACCAATGTGTGTTTATTCACCTCCTCTTTACGTTTTTTCTTTCTTTCCCCCCTCTTTCCATTCTGCCTACCAACAATAAGACATGTAACTTCTATATTCGTTTATTTTGCATAAATGTGTCAACTGATAGTCATTGGCACAATTCAACCCCAACAGGAATCCTGAGTTTGGGGTGTGGTGAAGAAGGAAACTTTATTCACTGCAGACAGCTCCATTGTGATGCAGCAGGGCTGTGAAGATAGCAGGGGTGTGGAATGGCTCCATAGTGTTACAGCTCTATTATGAAGCATCAGGGCTGTGAAACAGTATGGCTTTGAGGCAGCCCTGCGTGTAGTGGGGGGCCGGGATGGGGGGTGGGAAGGAGGGTAGTGGTCCAGGGAGAGGCAGCTCACTAGTGAGGCTAGACAGCTCTGCTCTGTCCTGTTCGTCTGCTCTGTTCCACGCCATTCTGCCCCACTCTGCCCTGCTCCCCTCTGCCTTCTCTGCTCTACTCTGGTCTGAGGAGACTTTTTCATTGTTTTAGCTTCATCCAGGGAAATGCAGTCTTCAGTCTTTGGTAGAAAGGGGAAAAACGAGCTCCTCAAGGCAGAGGAGGCTGAGTTATATAGACAGAAGTCCTTGCCCCATCCTTGATTGGTCTGTCTTATGAAAATGAGGTCTCCAAATCCTTTCATTGATCCAAAAAACACTGTTCTGATTGGTCAGTGTGGAGCTGCTATGATTGGTTGGTGGAGCTGCTGATGGGATTATATTTATGTAGTTTCTGTTGGATGGGGAAATTCTCAGTCCTATTGGTTGAAATACAATTCCAGGAACTCCTTGATAAGGGCTGGCTCAAGGGTCAGGAACAGTGCAGGCAGACAGTTCAGTGTGGGAGGCAGGCAGTTCAGTGCAGGGTTCTCCCTGAATCACAGTTTGTGTAAGAAGCTCCTGTTTAGAAATGGCTGCTAGGCTTTGGTTTTAAAATTTGGGCCCAGTTAGCCACCTGGCATCCTTATTATTTCTCAGGATCCACAAATGCAGAATTAATGTTAAACATTTGTTGGAAGGATATTATACGTTTGTTCTGGTACAGAACAAACCTGGTCAGTGGTAACATGACCTTGTTGCTTGGATTCAGATGAAATAAAAAAATTTAAGGCAATTTAGAGCATATGGAAACTATTTCCAAAGTCAGAGAGGCCACAAAACTTCAGTTTCTCTTTTGATTCAGCATGTATGGAACTATTTGCCATTCCTGGAAGTTAGAAGCTACAACTGTAGAGGTTGTTTTTATTTTGTTCTGAAAAGTAAGTATAACTGAGCAGAGTAGATTAAGTGCTTAGATTCTTGCCTCATGTCAATTTATAGTCACTATAACTAGAAAGCATATCATTTTTAAAAGAAAAATATAGTGCCTGTGACTATATCAATGCTACTTTCACTAATAGTGTGTGGCCATCTAGGAAAGTAGTTCTGTCTCCTTCATTCAGGGGCCTGGGTACTGTTGAGACCTTGTTGTTTATCTCTTTTCTGGGATGATTCCCCACCTGTAAGGTTAAACCTATGTCCCTGCTGTGAACACATTTAAGCCCACCTGAAGTGGAAAGAACAAAGATGAGGATAAACAACCTGTCTTTCAAATGATAACAAGGACATTGTCCCCATTACTGTTGTTCACATTCTGTTAGTCTGAATGTTTTCTCATAGTATCCCCTAGCTTTGTGGAAGCTGGGAAATGGGATTTTTTTTTTTCTGAATGGCAATTCAGTAATGCCTGGATAAATATTATTAGGTGTGGCAGAGACTAGTCAGCTAGCTGTTTAGCAAATCCGTTTTCTTTTTTAAAATCTTTATTGTTGAAAGTATTATATATGTCCCCTTGTTTCTCCCATTGGCCCCTTATATACCGCCCCAGGCCTCCACCACCCTATTGTCTGTGTCCATGGGTTATGCATATATGTATACTAGTTCTTTGGTTGACCTTTAGCACCCAGCAAACCCATTTTCTAATGTTTACTAATTTAGTGTGGAAAAGATAAAAACAGATTGTAGATGTGGGCAGCTAGTAGTTTGAAATGCCTTACATTATTTATTGTGAGATTGGATATGAAAGCAAGTTATAACCATCTACCAAAACCCACCTTAAATATAAATACACAAATATATTAAAGGTAAATGGATGGAAAATATGTCATGTAAACACTAAGCAAAAGTTAGCCAAGCCCTAACAGGTTTGGCTCAGTGGATAGAGTGTTGGCTTGCGGACAGAGGGGTCCCACTTCGATTCCGGTCAAGGGCATATACCTTGGTTGTGGGCACATCCCCAGTAGGGAGTGTGCAGGAAGCAGCTGAATTGATGTTTCTCTCTCATCAATGTTTCTAACTCTCTATCCTTCTCCCTTCCTCTCTGTAAAAAATCAATAAAATATATATATATTTTTAAAAAGTTAGCCAAAATAGCTAAATTAATATCAGGTAAAGTAGACTTTAAAATAAGGAATAATAGTATTCATATAGTATGAAAGAGACATTTCATACTGATAAAGAAGTCAATTCATGAAGAGACTATATAAATTGAAAATCTATATTCACATAATAATAGAGTTTCAAAATACATAAAACAAAAAATCCAATCTGATTGTATAGAAAAATCAGAAATCCAAAATTATGTTTGGTAAAAAAAAAAAAAAAAAAGAAAGCATTATTTTCCTCTATGGCCAGGAGCAAGGCAATGATATCTGCTCTCACTACTTCCATTCAACTTTTTACTGTTTAATGTTTTGGGGGTCATATCCAAGGAGTTATTCCCCAAACCAAAGTCAAGAAGCCAAATTTTCTTCTTTCTAGTAGTTTTGCAGTCTCAGGTCTTAGGTTTAAGTCTTAAACCCATTTTGAGTTGATTTTTGGATATGGTGTGATATAAGGGTCCAATTTCATTCTTTTGCATGTTGTCCTTAGAATAAAAATAGGGCAAGGAAAGATATAGAAGTCATCATATTTGGGAAATAAAAGTAATGCTGTTTTTGTTCACAGGAGTCATGATCTGTGTTGAGAAAAACAACAACTGTCTTAAGGACACTACAAAAAAGCTAATATAATGGATAGTCTTATTAATCCCTTGCACACTGAAAACTCTGCAAATGGTGTATTAAAGACCTAAGTAAATGGAGAGATGGATACATCCATCCTCCCACATGGTATGGTTCTCACTCTGGGACCCGTGCTGCCAGAGCACTATCTGGAACCTGTCTGCTGACCCTGCTTGAGAAAAGAGAGAGTTGCAGTGAAAGATTTTGGCTCAATGCTTCTACTTACAATGTGACTCATGGTACTTCTGCTCACATTTCATTAGCCAGAGCTACTGGTCAAGTTTATTTAAAGGATGCAAGGAAATACAATCTTTCCCCAGGAAAGGCACCAGATATCTCAACATCCAAGTTATTGATTAAAATAAAAAGGGGAAATTGCTCTGAGATTGAAGGATTGCCTTTTGGAACTAGTAAGTGGTGTTTTTGTTTTGGGAAGCAAAATCCTCTAGGTTGAAATTAAGGTCATTTCACACATTAGGGTAATTTTCAAGGAGTTTCTTCATTTATCCTGTAGATCACAGGATTTTGCCCATTTTTTTTTTTAATTGGGTCATTTATTTTATTTTTCTGGCTGCTGAATTATTTGAGTTCCTTATATATTTTGGATACTAACTCCTTATCAGATTTATGGTTTGCAAATATTTTCTCCCATTCCGTAAGTTGTCTTTTTACTCTGTTGATCATTTCTTTTGCTGTGCAGAGGCTTTTTAGCTTAATATAATTCAATTTTACTTTTATTTCCTGTGCTTTTGGTGTTATATCCAAATATCATTGCCAAGACCAATATTAAGAAGTTTTTTTCCTATGTTTTCTTCTAGTACTTTTATAGTTGTAGGCCTTAAGTTTAAGTCTTTAATCCATTTTGAGTTGATTTTGTATATGGTGTGAAATAAGGATTCAGTTTTATTTTTCTTGAATGTTGGATATTTAGTTTTCTCAGTACCATTTATTGAAGAGATTGTACTTTCCTTATTGTGTGTTCTTGGCACTGTTGTTTAAGATTAATTGACTGTAAATGTAAAATTTTTCTGGGCTGTTTCTTCCATTGCTCTATGTCTGTTTTTATACTCATACCATGCTGTTTTGATTACTGTAGCTTTGTAGCATATTTTGAAATCGGATAGTGTGATGCCTCCAGCTTCGTTCTTTTTGCTCAAGATTGCTTTGACAATAATGAAGGATAAAAATTACATGATCATTTAATTTTGTCAAATGCAGGAGAATTATTTAACAGAATTCAATACCCTTATGATTAAAAACAAACAAGCCTCTCAACAAATTGAAAACTCTCAATATAAAAGGAATATACTTGAACATAATAAAAGCCTATGACGAGTCCATAGCTAACATCATACTCAGTGGTGAAAAGCAAAAAGCTTTTCCTCTAAGATCAGGAACTAGACGGATGCTCACTCTCACCACTTCTCTTCAATAGAGTACTGAAAGTCCTGGCCAGAATAATCAGGCAAGAAAAAAAACTAGAGGGCATTAACCCTTTGAGTGCCAACCAATATTCTAGGAACTATGCTAAAATTGCCAAGGCATTTTGAGTTAAGCTTTTTAAATTTTTTTCCCCACATAAAGAGTGAACTACTAGCATCTAATAGTGACACTGTATGAGGAGCGCGATAGCGCTCCCGGCACTCTAGGGGTTAAAATAAAAAAAAAGGAAGAAGTGAAATTGTCCCTACTTACAAATGACATGATATTGTATATATAGAACATCATAAAGACTCCACCAAACCACTTGAGAACTAATAAATGAATTTAGTAAAGTTGCAGGATACAAAATCAACACACAAAAACCACTCACATTTCTATACACTAGCAATAAACTACCTGAAAAAGAAATTAAGAAAATTGTGCAGTTTATGCTAGCATCAAAAAATATTTTGGAATAAATGTATTCCAAATGGGGGTGAAAGATCTGTACGTTGAAAACTATAAAACAATGATGAAAGAAATTAAGAAGACACACATAAATGGAAAGGTATCCTGTATTCATAGATGAGAAGATTCAGTTTTCTCTTAAATCACTTTTTTTTTTAACTATCTTGATGGAGAAATGAAAAGAAAGTGAACAGATCTGCCTTCTTTTTTATCTTCTTCAACCATTGGGCATTCCCTTTTCTTATTCATCTATTTCTTAAAACATGATTTAAAAGTTTTCTTTTTTTATAGGGAATTTAAAAAGTTAATCTTAGTTAATTCTGTGTTCAATTTTATTCACAAAATTCTTTTTTTAAAATATATTTTATTGATTTCTTATAGAGAAGAAGGGATAGGAATAGGGAGTTAGAAACATCGATCAGCTGCCTCCTGCACACCCCCTACTGGGGATGTGCCTGCAACCAAGGCACATGCCCTTGACTGGAATCGAACCTGGGGCCCTTTAGTCCGCAGGCCGACGCTCTATCCACTGAGCCAAACCGGTTAGGGCGATTCACAAAATTCTTATATGTTCACGATTTCCCCCCCCAGTTTATCATAGTTTAAAGGTTCTCCTTTCTATCTTTTGAATACATTGAACTACATTTTTATTCATCTTTATTTTCTGGTTCTCTTATAGCCAACGCCATTTTTTAAAATAAATATAATTCACTTTTTGTATAAAATTTATAAAATTAAAACAAGTACTTATTCACTTCTTGAATTTATGGCAGACAGGGTGCCCCAAAGGCTCTCTTTTAAAAAGTGAAGGGGGATAAAACATTGGCAGGAAAGCCCCATGCAAAGCAATTCTTTCTTCCTGGAAAACTGTGGGTATTAGCAATTTCTGATATTTTCATTAGTTGAAAGAAAACACCAAAGTCATCTTTCTGTGGTTTTGTCTTTTTTAACATAAATCTGAGTTTCCATTTTTCTAGGCAGCAATTTCTTGCTCCTCAGTACTTTCCTCTGGCAGGGACGCCAGGCCTCTGAAGAAAGTTTTGAATGAAACTGCTCTGGTGTTAGATAACCAGAGGGTTGCTAATCCTGTAAGAAAACTGATTCATGGGGGATCCTTTCAAACTATATTCCTGTCCCCTTCATAGTCCTGTTATCCTCAAGGCCAGTGGTTTTACTAAGTCATAAATTTGATATGTCACTTTCCTGCTTAGAACTCTCATGCCTACTGGGTGTTCCAAGCGCCTCTCCATCCATGTAAAGGTCTCCATCTCCATGATGTGAGTTCTTCCCAATTAGCCATCTCTTCTATTACTCTGGCCTCAGAATGTATGGTCAAATGGCATCAAAGTACCTTTAGACCTCCACTGTTTGCATGATGCTTTTCACCTCTGAACTTCTGCTTGTTGGTTTTAGGAAGTCTTTCCCATTGGAATAAAAAACAACTACCCATATATTAATTGAAGGCACCCATTTAAATCTACATGATAGTAGAATGAACTTGGCTCAAACCCACAGACCTATATTCTGTTTCTGTCTGTGTAAGGTCAGGGGCAGTATTTCAGAGTTTTCACTTAGACTGCTGTGCATTCAAATGTCTTTTTAAAAATGGTGACTTTGTGTGTGTGTGTTTATTGATGTCAGAGAGGAAGGGAGACGGAGGGAGAGATAGAAAAATCAATGATGAGAGAAAATCATTGATTGGCTGCCTCCTGCACACCCCCTACTGGGAATTGAGCCTACAACCCAGGCATGTGCCCTGACCAGGAATGGAATCTAGACTTTCTGGTTCATAGGTGGACGCTCAACCACTGAGCCATGCTGGTTGGGCTTAATGGTGACTTTGGATCCAGTTCAGGTCTTTTCGAATGTTCAGTTTCACTCATGTGTCACTTCCCGGACTGTTTTGTTTTCTTTGCTTGGCTCCATATCAATACAGATGTTGGGACGGGAGCGGGTCGGGAAGGGCAGGCGGGAGATCACTTTTCCTGAGTTTCCTAAAAAGCTAAAAAAAAATTCTGCATATAGCAGACTTTATCTCAGACTAGAAAAATGGAAAGCATTTATATAAAAACAAACAAACAAAAAGATTCAAAATTTATATAAGTTCCTGTCATTTATAGTCCTTTAGGCATCACATTATTTGAATTTCTCAATATGTGTCTTTTTCCCAGGGACTTCAACACCGGCCATTTGCTTTACACTTTTTAGACCTTGTTATCTTTCTAATCCCCCTTCTAGGCTTTCTATTCTACCAGGAGACTCAGATTCTCTCACCTGCAAATATAAAGCAATTTCCACATAATCCTTGACTCAGAATGGCTTCTCATGAGTTCATGTAATTAAACAGAGTGGACTTAGAGGTTTTGAAGTTTAGACTCATTCCCCCCGCCCCTACCTTCAACAAATCTCCCTCTGTGTATTGAAGTTTAGACCTATATACTAGTATTCCATTTGCTATGAATTAGGCTAGCTCTCATAGATGCATGGAGGAGAAACAGTATCTTTAGGATTTAAAATAATCAATTCTTTCCTCTCTATCGAACCTTACACATATGCCCTCATTCTCTAAGCACACACCCTCTGAAGTACCTCTCAGCAAGATGATAAGCTTCCGAAGGCAGGGTGTTCTGTGTTTTGTTCACCATATTTCAAGTGATTGAATATTATCTGATATATAGTGGCAATCAAATATTTTAATTAAATTATATTTGGGCTAGTTGCTGCATTTTTCTGAAAGTGTTTTGCTTCTTAAAGTTATCTCAAAGCTTGGGATTAATAGCTATTTAATTGTATTGCTGAATACAATAATATCTTTTATTTGTATGTACCTTAGCATTCTAAAAATACTCTGATGCAAATTAGTTTTGCTTAATCCTTACATGAACTTTGTGGGGTAGATAGAATAGGTAATATTATTCCTGCTGTTTAGATGAAGACACTGAGACACAAAAATATTATTGGTTTTCTGAAAAAAAAATAGTAAGTTGGACTCCAAACTTAAATTGATGTCTTTGTGTAATAATAATAAAGCGTATAAGCATTTTTTAAAAAATTGAAATGTCTTATTTTTGCCTCTAAATTGCCTGGGAGATGAGGAAATTATAATCAGCGCTGTTTGTTGTTGTTGTTGTTGTTGTGTGTTTTTAAAAAATATAGAAATTATAATCAGCGCTGTTGTTGTTGTTGTTGTTGTGTGTTTTTAAAAAATATATTGTATTGATTTTTTACAGAGAGAAAGGGAGAGGAATAGAGAGTTAGAAACATCGATCAGCTGCCTCCTGCACACCCCCTACTGGGGATGTGCCCACAACCAAGGTACATGCCCTTGACCGGAATCAAACCTGGGACCCTTCAGTCCGCAGGCTAATGCTCTATCCACTGAGCCAAACCAGTTTGGACTAATCAGAGCTGTTTAATAAAAGCACACCACAATGCAGAATTGCTCTTTTCAATTAATATTTTAAAATCAAAATTTTCTGAGGTTACCAATTTTTAAAATTCATTGAGATGAAAGTCACTTAACATAAATTTAACCATTTATAATGAATAATTCAGTACCATTTAATACATTCATAATGTTGTACAACTACCACCTCTATATAGTTTCAAAACATTTTCATCACCTAAAATAAAATTCATACATATTAAGTACACTATTCCTCTCCCTTTCCCCTTACCCTCATCCCTTGGCAACCACCAGTGCTCTTTCTGTCTCTATGAATTTACCTGTCTGCATAGTTTCTATAAATGGAATCCTACAATATGTGACCTTTCATGTCTGGCTTCTTTCACTTAGCGTGATGTTTTTAAGGTTCATGCATGTTATAGTATGTATCAACTTTTATTCTTTTTTTATGGCGAAGTAATTTTCCATTGTGTATAGGTTCCACAATTTGTTTATCCATTCAACCACTGAAGGACTGTTTTCAACTTTTGGCTTTTGATAGTGCTGCTATGAACATATGTGTATATGTATTTGTTTGACTCCTTGCTTTTAATTCTTTTTGTTATGTACCTAGGAGTGGAATTTCTAGGTCATATGATCACTTCGTTTCTAACTTTTTGAGAAACTTCCAAAGTGTTTTCCACCACACCTGCACCATTTTACATTTTACCAGCAATATATATGAGTTCCAATTTCTCGTATCCTTGCCAATCCTTGCTATTTTTGTTTTTATGATTATAGCTATTCTAATGGGCATGAAGTGGTACCTCTTGTGGTTTTGATTTCATTATCTAAATGACAGATGATTCTGAGCATCTTTTCAAGTGTGTGTTTGTCATTAGTATATCTTCTTTCTTTGGAAAAATGGATATTAGTAAACACTTTCTTTGAAAAAATGGCAATTCAAGTCCTTTGCCCATATTTTAGTTGAGTTACATGCCTTGTGCTCATTGAATTGTAAGAGTTCTTTATTTATTCTGGATGGCAGGCCTTTATCAGATATATGAATATATTTTCAAATACTTTTTGCCATCTGTAGATTGATATTTCCCATTCTTGATAATATACTATGTTTTGGTACACAAAAGGTTTTAATTTCAGTTAGGTACAATTTGTTCTTTCTTTTGCTGTTCATAGTTTTGGTGATATATATGTACATATATATGATAAATATGTCTTTAATTCATATATAATAGCACTATATATGAAATATTGTTTGTATTAAACCTACTACCCCTTGAATTTTTGAATTCTGTCTTTGAAGAAGTCATCCTATATAATAAAAGCCTAATATGCTAAGGGTCTGGTTGTCTGGTTGGCTGTTCAACCAGTCAAAGCGTAATATGCTAATGATATGCTAAGGCCACTCAACCGCTTGCTATGATGTGCACTGACCACCAGGGGTTAGACAGTCAACTGGTCAACCAGTTGCTATGACGTGCACTGACCACCAGGGAGCAGACAGTTGACCAGTCGCTATAATGTGCACTGACCACCAAGAGGCAGACGCTCTGACTGGTAGGTTAGCTTGCTGTTGGGGTCTGGCCGATTGGGACTGAACGAGATGGGCCAGACATGCCCTGGAGCCATCCCATGGCCCCTCTCCGCTGGCCAACCTCCCACGTCCCTCCTGGCCCCGATTGTGCACTGGTGGGGTCCCCTGACCTGGCTTTCACCCTCTCACAATCTGGGACCCCCTAGGGGGATGTTGGAGAGCCGGTTTTGGCCCGATTCTGCAGGCCAGGCCAAGAGACCCCACTGGTGCACGAATTTGTGCACTGGGCCTCTAGTTTAAGTATAAATGGATAGCTGCCCCCACAACATGAAAACACTTCCACAAGCATAATTTTTTTCAAAAAGTCTCAGTTTGGACGAGGAGGAAGACTTTTGAATCATTATTTTGAAAAATAATTTCATTTTCTCACTGAATTGTAAAGTGTTTCAGAGATTACAATAAAACACAGTCTTTTAAAGGCTATTTAAAATTTTTTCATTTTTATTTTGCAACATAAGTAAAACATCAATATTACATTAGCAGAAACATTTAACTAAGAAATCCTGCCTGGCCAGCATGGCTCAGTGGTTGAGCGTTGATATATGAACCAGGAGGTCACATTTAGATTCACTATCAGGGCATATGACCTGGTTGTGGGCTCGATCCTCAGTGTAGGGCAGTGGTTCTCAACCTTCCTAATGCCGCGACCCTTTAATACAGTTCCTCATGTTCTATTGACCCCCAATTTCATTGTTACAAATTGAACATAATTAAAGCATAGTCATTAACCACAAAAACAATATGTAATTATATATGTGTTTTCCGATGGTCTTAGGCGACCCCTGTGAAAGAGTCGTTCGACCCCCAAAGGGGTCGTGACCCACAGGTTGAGAACCGCTGGTGTAGGGCTTGCAGGAGGCAGCTGATCAATGACTCTCTTTCATCATTGGTGTTTCTCTCTCTCTCTCTCCCTCTCTCTTATTCTCTGAAATAAAAAAAATATATTAAAAATAAATAAATTCAGGTATCATTACACATCCTCTGATTATGACACGTAACTCAGATATTGAAGACAGTGTATAAAGGATCTGGAAGCATTTGTCTGTAAAAGTCCATGAAATCACATAAAAATTAGCTGCTATGAGAACAAAAAAAATCTACAGTTCGTTTCCTCCTGCTGCTTCATAGATTTCTTAGTATGTCTTTGTATTAATAGTTACTTATGGAGAAGGTATAAGATAACACAAAGGTATAAGAGCAAATCTGTTGCTAAAACGTCAAGCATATCAGCTTTCACAGTGGGTGTCTGTGTCCCTTTTCTCTGTTATGAAAATGTTTATTGTGTAATTACTATGTAATAGGCCGTGTCCTGGTCCCAACAGGTATAGAAAAGTTCTTTATTTTCTTTGAGCTCTCATTATAATGACAGAATACACATAATAAATATATTTACAAAATATCTAAAATAGATAAGAAGAAAATATAGAAAGTGTTCGATAAGTTGTAAAAAACAAAGTTCAAAATGAAGTTCACTTGGTCTCATTTTGAGGAGGAAGCTGTAGACCCCCTAATTCAAACCACAGTTGAACAACCCTGGTGACTAGCAACTTTGAATATATAACTAGTTGTTTGCATGTACTTCCTAAAGCAGAATTGAAACTAAGCAGCTGGCAAAGCTAAGGTGAGACATTATCGCAGACACAATGGCCACAGCATTCCTTGGTGTTTCATCCCAGCCACTGGTAACTTCTGGCCAAGGGAGTGGCATGTGCCTACTTAGAACTGAATTATCTTTTGTCAAGCTAGGAAAGAAAGCGCTGGTGCCACCAGGAGTTCCTCCGGGCAGACGTCATTTGGGTTCTCTAATTTAATAGGGTGCAAATAGATCCTAAAATTAAAAACCCAGTCCTCTGTTTATTTCTTCTGTTTGGGAAGCAGTCAATAAACTCCACAAAACATGAGCTCTGTGCTGTGTTTCCAATGTCAGCTGCCCCTGCAGCCAACTTCTGCTTGCTATGAAAGGATTCCATTGACTTCTACCAACCAGAAACACAGAAGACTGACTATCCAGGAACCCCACTTTATTTTCAGTTATGGCTTCTTCTGTTTCCATATTTAAAAACAAAAAGTCTTTCTTACCTCTGGTTTTCCAGTTTAGCCAGGTCTTCAATTTTACTAACAACAATGTGTTTATATGGTATTTCAACCCAAAGGAAGCCCAGTTCCTTACATGAATATATACATAGTCTTTCCTTCTTCTCCTCACCTTCCCATGCCACAGCCCTATAAATACAAATCATGTCATTCATGAAATATGAACTCAAGGGTGGAGTATGCTTGCTGCAGAAACAGCATATAACATTGGGTACTATGATTGATTCATATGGGGTTGCTGAAAGACCAGTGGCGGGGAGGGAGGGCGGGAATCTATTGGAAATAGAACAAAACTTGGTATGAAAAAGAAATATATTTTATGATTTAAAGAGAAAATTATTACCTAAAGATTAAAGATATGAATGAAATGAAGAGGAAATCACATTAATTGGCAAAAATAACATAAAAATTATCTATAATAATAAAAGCATAATATGCTAAGTAGACTGGATGTCCTTCCAGATGTCCTTCTGGATGACCTTCCAGACGAAGCTGGGGCTGTGAGGGAAGCCCGGGTCCTGGGTGCCTGATGGGGGCCAGAGGGAAGTGGTGCCGTCAGCCGGAGGAAGGAAGGCCTACTCTTGCATGAATTTCCTGCATTGGGCCTCTAGTACATTATGGCATGCAATATAAAATTTGAGGAAAATACATTTTAATGATCACTTATGTCTTTTAGAACAGTAGATTAAGTGGATAGATGCGTTGTCTGATGACTATTAAAGTAGTTGAATTGGATTCTGGTTAGAATTTTAAAAATAAGAAGAGCAATTAATAAGAGTTAACAATCCAACCAAGTGAATTTTAATGGTAACCGGAAATTATGTTGGATTTCTAATTATAATACTGAACTTGAATTTGTATAGTGAAGGCATTAAAATAAACACAAGCCCTTCTGGCAATTTTAGGAATAAAGATTCTTAGAGAGGCCACACACACACACCCCAATAGGTATCAAGCAAACACTTTTTAAAAAGTGACAAAACCATAAGGAGAGATCATTCCTGTTTCCCTCCAGGTTCAACAACATAAACAGAAATAAAATGCATCTGCTATAACAGGAACAATGGTGAAAAAGAAATTTAGATTTATCTTCCTTAAGTACTCCCAGTTATATCCATATGCTTGTCAAAAACATCAGAGACTACTTAGTGTATATCCAAATGAATGGTACATTTTTATCCTAGCAATTAAGCTTTCTCATATCATGGAACAATTTATTTTTCTTGTTTTATCTTCCATTCTTCTTGATACCCCTCATGCCATTAAAAAGAAAAAGATCTTCTTAGGACAACAAATGGCAAGTCCACTCACCATTCTACCCACACACTTTGTTTCTAATAAGTTGCTCTGTCTCCTCATTCAATTTAGCATCTGGTATCTAGTTTGTTATATCTCCACTGAAACTTTTATTTAGTAGTTTAACATTAACATTTCAAAAGTCACAGACCCGCAGCATCTTAGTTCTTAGATGTACACAGAACTTAGAGGGCATTCCGTTCAGTTCCCTTGTATGACAGGTGAGTAAAGACCAGAGAGGGCAAAGAACTTTTCCAAGTTCACACAGTAACTTAGGGCAACAGAACAGCGACAAAGTCCAAATTTTCTGTCTTTCTATTCTAGACTCTTTGCCAGACACATTTGAAGTGCCCATCAACCCTTTCCTTTTATAGAAGTTTATGGAGAACCAATATGAGGACTAAACCAATCTATAAGTAGATATGCTGTTATTTATGAAGTACCCAATGTAATGTACACATATGTGTCTACATGAAAATTTATTTTATCTGAACCGGATATAATGAGTAATTTTGTATATTCTTCTTTAGACACTTTTGTATTTCTTAGATTTTTTAAAAAATATATTTTATTGATTTTTTACAGATTGAAGGGAGACTGATAGAGAGTGAGAAACATCGATGAAAGAGAAACATCGATGAGCTGCCTCCTGCACACTCCCCTACTGGGGATGTGCCCGCAACCAAGGTACATGCCTTTGACTGGAATCGAACCCGGGACCCTTCAGTCCACAGGCCGACGCTCTATCCACTGAGCCAAACCGGTCAAGGCTCTTAGATTTTTTTTTAAATCACAGAACCATTATTACTTTTTGATTTGAAAAAATAGAACCTTTAAAATGATTTTTTTTCTCAGAGATAGAGAGCAGGCTGAAGCTTGGGGACAGGGTGGGGCTGGAGTGTGGAAAGATTGAGCAAAAAAGAAAAAAAAGAGAAAGAACTCTTGGACATGGACAACAGTATGGTAACTGTAGGGGGGTGGGTAGAAGTAAAGGAGAGCATGGGGGATAAATGGTGATGGAAAAAGTAAAATAAAATTATGTATTAAAATAATTTTTAAAAAGACTTCTTCTTCATTCTATAATATGGGTAAAATAGCTAATAGGAATAGTAAAGCTTGTTTACTGATGAAAGAAATTATTTTTAGACATTCTATTTAGTGTGGATATTTTCAAAATTAGTGTGTTCTTGGCTTTGGGTCATGCAGGGGTTTTACAGTAGGCCAACACAAATAGGGAAAATAATCTGTTTCCCTAGCACAGGAGGAGACTCACACGGGGTAGGGTTGACTCCCATGAAATTGGAACAAAGTCCCAATCATAATGTGCATAGGACTGTGGCAAACTCCTGTTTGAACAGGACTGAGATGGAGAGCCACTGGTCCCTCCTTAGGTTTAGGGTAGCAGGAGTTCCGAGCTGCAGTGATGCTAATAATCACAGTCAACACAGTCCTGACTCCAGGCAAGTCTCTCTGGGTTAAAGCAAGACCCAAACCAATGACAGAGGAGAGGCAGGCAGTAGGACAGGGGAGAGGATAGTAAAAGTGAGGTGGTGAGATGATGGGAAGTAGGAGATGTGTAGCACTGTTCTCCCTACCCCCTCCCTCCTGAACTCAGTCTCTCCATCAGTGCAAATCATGGGTTTAGGATAAGAGTCCAATCCCAGAGGGCAGAGAAGTCCAGAGGTTTGGACAAACATTAAGAGGTGTGGGAGTAGAAAAGGATTTGGAAGGAAAATCCAGGTCAGGGAGCCACACCGGCCGTGCCAGGTAGTAGGATTCAGTGCCAGACCTCACCTGTTGGCGGGCACACATGTCCTTTTGTCCTGGCACGCTGAGTGACTTTGGTTTAGGTCCTGAGCAGAGCTTTGCCTGCAAGTTGAAGAACTTCAGGTCATGTATTTTGACAAAAATGAGAAGATAGAGGCCTACAGCCACAATAGGATGGCTTCCTAAATGCAAAGGCAGGTTAGCCAGTGAATAAGTAGTTTTTTCACTATTGTGTAAATAATAGTAAACCATTTAAGATGAAAGATCGTTCTTAAAGCTGTCTTTTATCGAATTCATGTTGTGTCCATCTCTATAGCATATAATATACAAACAGGTGTTGAAATATAGATTCACCCAAAAGAACTGGTCTCTTGGCAAATGTGTTTCTGTTTGAGGAGTCAAAATAAGTGGTTACTGAAAATATTTATTTTACCTGGAAAAATAAATCTGAGAGTATTATAGTCACAAATCATATTGAATGTGATATCACCAGCAAGAGTAATAGCTAAGATTCTTACTATTCCAACATTTATTATACATGTTTGTACATATCAATCCATATCTTTGAAAATATCCTGAGGGTAATTATTAGTATAGTCACTTCACAAGTGAGGAAACCAAAATTTTGGGAAGGCAGGGGAGGGGGAGTAAGAGATCAACCAAAGGATTTGTATGCATGCATATAAGCATAACCAATGGACACAGATACTAGGGGGGTGAGGGCATGTGCTGGGGAGTGGGGGTTGTCTGAATGCCCCTCTGAACTACCCCCTCAGCTGAAAAAATAAAAAAATTAAAAAATATTTTTATTAATTTTAGAGAGGGAGAGAGATAGAAACATCAATGACGAGAGAGAATCATTGATCAGTTGCCTCCTGCACCCCCTACTGGGGATTGAGCCCACAATCCAGGCATGTGCCCTGACCGGGAATCAAACCATGACTTCCTGGTTCATAGGTTGACGCTCAACCACTGAGCCACACCAGTTGGGCAGGAAACCAACATTTAAAGAAGTTGTTCAAGATCATACAACCAGTTTATCTTGTATTTTGAACTTCAACCAAGTTCTTTTGCCTTTAAATAACAATTTAACATAAATAATTGGTCTTTCTAGATAACATAGCCCTTTCTAGCTAATATCTTCTTTTCCATTTCAGATAAAAGAATTCATGAAAAACACAAGAGATGAAAACATTTCTTAATAAAAACAAGGATATTTCCATCTTTGCTTAGTTCCTAAAACTCAAACAGGTCATTCGAGGAAGGCAACTTGAACCTGAATGGCTCGAGCTTCACCACATTGTGGGTACACATGAGCCTCTGTGCACAAGATTTCCTTGGTGATCATTCCTCCTGTTTACACAGCTTATAAGTCATCAACCTCCATCCACACATTGCTTAGATGTTGCAGAAATATATTCATGGACAAAGACCCGCAGATTTGGAGCTAAAATCCTCTGAGGAGGATGTCTTGTGCTTTTGTAAATTTGAGCTGGAGTCTCAACTCCATCCTAGAGCTGAAATGAACAGTGAAAAAAGAGCATCACCCTTGCAATCAGGGAACCCAGGTACATTTGCCACACTTTCCCCCATGAGATTTGAGGTAAGATATTTTATCTCTTTGAGCCTCAGTGTATAATATTGGCATTATAACACCAATCAAAGGAGATGACTGGAGGGTTTAAAATACATAAATGTGGGAGAGCTTGGTTTACTATCCACTTTGATGTAGGTTTAATGCTCATTTGGTTCCCAGGAGCAGAACACATTTTATTGTAACTGACACAAAACAATATGCATTGCGAGTCTCAATGCAGCACACCTGGATCTGAAGCTGGCCTTGACTCCGTTCCCCGGTGGGTACGTCTTGCCTCTCTTGTTGGCCCTGCTCTGCTGCTTTGCATGTGCTCTCCCCACACAGAGGACAGGGTAGTAGCCCACAGGCATACAGCTTGAGATCTAGAAGGAAGAAAACCCTCTCTCACCCTCGGTCTAGGTCATCGGTTCTCAACCTGTGGGTCACGACCCCTTTGGCGGTCGAACGACCCTTTCACAGGGGTCGCCTAAGACCATCCTGCATATCAGAAATTTACATTACGATTCATAACAGTAGCAACATTACAGTTATGAATTAGCAACGAAAATAATTTTATGGTTGGGTCACAACAGGAGGAACTGTATTTAAAGGGCCAGAAGGTTGAGAACCACTGGTCTAGGTGGTATATTTCAAGAAAAAGTTCTGATCAGCTGTAGTTGAGTTGTATGTCCAATTCTTTGATTTCTGCACACAGCTTGGGTCACATGGTTAAGGGAAGGCATCCCAGAATCACATGGGCTAAGGGAAGGGCACTTCTGCTCTGGAAAGGGGGGTGCTGGGCAGAAAAGATACAGTTGCCTACCATAACTCTGCAACTGGCAGATATTAGAACCCACATCTACCACATAACTTTTTTTTACTTCTTTAACCCTCATTATTCTTGGTCCCCATTAATGGCATCCAACACTAATCTATCAAACACTTTTTGAGCTCCTGCTTACCGCCTGTGATGCCAAGTACTGGGAGAACAAGATAGACATGGCCCTCCATAGCTCTGCCTAGTTGGGGAGACTGTGGTGATACAGCGTGACCTCTCCTATGTTAGAAATAAGCATGGAGTGCAATGAAATGCCACCTAGTGCAGTGTGGGCCTGGGTTGAAGGAGGAGTGGCTGGTTGGGCCACACTTCATGAAGGACCAGTGTGTATACGGATAATAATGAGCCGGGCAAAATTGGTGAGAAAGAACATTCCTGTACCATTGGACCAGCTGGTACTCTTTGCTACATATTTTAGTCTTCTCCAATTTTGATTGTAAATTTCTTGATAGTTATCACATCTTATGTCTTCTGTACCATTGGCGGTGCTTACACAGAACAGACTGCCTTACTGACTCTTGCTGTCTAATATATGTCATGTTGGTGAGCGCTCATTTTCGTCCCTGGCAATCTGGAACATTGTTTTTTTCTTTCCTTAGGAAAATGAGCTAATCATCAACAGTAATGGAATGGCTATGAAGCAGATTGTCACTTTTCCTGGAGGGTTTTTCATATTTCACCAGGTTTTAATTTTTTCTCTCTCTCAAGGATTCTTAATGTTACTTTAGTGGTGCCATTTTAGCCAACATATGAACCTACAGCCATTCATACATGACAACTCCAAGTGATGCCTTCTCTGAACTACCCCCTCAGCTGAAAAAAAATAAAACTTGACTTTTGCCAACTGCTTTGGTCAAACTTTTGTTAAAAAAAAAATCTTAACTTAGGAAAATAACATCATGTAGCTCTGCCATGCCAGTCAAAATACCACCATGTCCAGAAAATACACTCGTGGGTGGCTTGATTTGCCTAGAACACCTAATTAAATTTTCTCTTCCCTCCCCAATGACATACTCACATCCATCAATTGGTTGCCAGTAATGCATGAGTGTGTAAAACCACTGATCTTGAATTTAAGCCCCATGCAAGACTTAGATGCAAGAAAGACAATACTGATTTTGAGGGAACCCAGAGTCAGTTCTCTCTGTGCATGTGTATCTATCTACTGTTGGTGTGAGTGGCTTTAGGTATGTGCATACATAGGCTGACCAGAATATTTACTCTTAATATATCATATATTAGGAAGATTCATATATTTAACTATATCAGTTCACTCAGTCCCCACATGTGATTGTAGAAACACAGATATTTTCTCTGTGAGTGTGAGATCATTGATCTTTTTTCTTTTAGATATTGGACATGAGAAGAGAATGCATAGTGTTGACATGCTACCAGTATCTCTGGAAACTGCCTATCTGCACTTTGCCTTTTCCAGGCCCGCTTCACCAATTCCATTTCCAATCCTGTGAATTTGTTTTATGCACTTGCTTTTCATAGAAAGAAACATGGACATAGTCATAGTCATCGACTCCAAGAAGTCATTGGTAGCAACATCTCTCTTTGAAACCATTTAGTTCAATGACATCCAAAATATTTGTGAAAATGTTAAAGGAGGTCTTTTTAAACACACACACACACACATATATATTTCTCTTTCTGGGACAAATGGGTCTGGTGGTCTTTCCTAGGCTGCAGTGTAGAAATAGAGTGGCACTGACCTGCATGGCATGAGCACAAGGGAACCAAAAATAAGGAAATGAAATGTCCTTGATTTAAAAAAAAAAAGACAGAGTGCACAGGACCCTGAGGCCCAAGATAGGATACACAAAAGCAGAAGTTCGGAGACATGGGTCCAGACTCAGGTTCAAGTTTCTAGCTTGCCCGGAATGTGACCCTGAATTAAGAGGAAGGTGTGAAGAATACTCTGGTGATACAGACATTTCCACGAATTGTGGGAAGTCATATTTCTTCACATTGACACATGCTTTTAATATGCTCGACGTTGCTCTCAGGACAGAAAGCCTGTTCCCACCATTGTTTCCCTGGCCAGGCCTGCTCCAGTGGACCCAGAGGATGCTTCACAGAAGTTCTGTCCCTCAATTTGATCTCCAGGAAAGGGCACTGGCATTCACAGTGAAGAGGGGAGTCTCTGTGGGTTGAGAGCAAAAGGCAGAATTGAACTATCTAATTTATTGCCTTAAATGGAGATTGAAGAAGTCTGAGAAAAGCAAGAGAAAGACCTCATTACCATGAAAAGGTTCTGGTAGCTATTCTCTTGTTTCTCACTGGTCAGATTACACAGGCGATGTAGAAAGGGTCAGATGGCACCTTCCCCCTAGCTGTCTTCCCATTGGCCTTGTGCCAGTCAGTGTGCTTATGATAAGGTTTTGCCCTCACCCCTACCCATTTTACAGAAATAGTTCTGAGTAGCCTCTATTTTGCTTGGGTATTGATTAGCTGTTAGTATTTTAGGGCTCCTGGAGAAGTTGCATGATTAAAAAGATATATTAGATGGAGAAGGACAGTAAGACAAGGCTAAGAAGCTGGAACAGTTGTGCTTTTGATGGGAAAGATGTTCGTTCGGCACAGGGATGGATTTCGCTGTTTAGACATCTGTGTGTGGACTGTGGGCAGTGGAATATGGACATGGACTTGGAAAATATGAACTTCCTCCAAATGCAGGAGCCTGTTGAGACCCATGGTTTGGAAATGGTGATTATGGGAATGGTGAGTGTCCTAGATAGGGACTGGGTGGGATTATGGTGGCCATCTCCCGAGTGGCTCATGGACCTTCCCTTACGTCCGTGTCTTGGCTGGAAGCTTGGAAAGGAAATGTGCCTGCTCTGGGAGCATACAGGCACCGAGCCCTTGGAACCAATTTAATTGCAGTCTTCCTCACACAAACATACTAGTATAACAGTATTTGGCACATCGATATTTGTTGAAATCGATTAAAATTAAATGGAAATTCAGACATTTTACTCTTAACCTTATGTTTTTTCCAGCACTGATGCTAGAGGCTCAAATGATGCTTTCAATCACTCTTTCCATCTATGTCTCACATTTACTTGTGTATGAAGCTGTTGGTAAAGTAGCCTGATTTCCTCTTATTTCCTTATAGCTGGGTGAGGTGTCAGCAAGCCTCTCAGGTGTATTTCCTTCAGCACATTGGTCCCATGAGGAAGAGAGCCTTCTCTGCTATCTCTACTGGAATTTTTCCAAGGGGGTCACTGTTTGGACAGACTTGGGTCAATGGCTGTTCATGAACTGGGCATACTTGAGCAACCAAACTTAAGTAACCCACCCATTGCCATGGTTTCTGGGGAAAGGGAGGTATGTTACTGTGGTTGACAGCTCTAGTTAAACCTCGTGGCATGGGGGAGGAGTTCTCCAAAAGAAAGAGGTTCTTTTCAGTAGAAGGAGAATGATGTGGCATCCTGGGTAGATAAAACAACAGCCACCATAGTCTACAACATATGTATTTTCCTTAAAACAGGAAACTTTATACTTAGAATTTAAAAAATGAGGTTCTGAAGCTCTCTTTATGCAAATTCTAGTATAAGCTAATTCACTATAGTCATGCACCACTGAAGAACAACCTCGATATGTTCTGAAAAATGAGTTGTTAGGTGATTCCGTCATTGTGCAAACATCATAGAGTGCACATACACAAACCCAGCTGGTCTAGCCTACTCCACACCTAGGCTGCATGGTACAGCCTATTGCTCCTAGGCTACAAATCTGTTCAGCATGTTACTGTACTGAGTACTACAGGCAATTTTAACACAATGGTAAGTATTTGTGTACCTAAAGATATCTAAATAGAGAAAAGATACAGTAAAACTGGTATAAAGATAAACTATGGTGTGCCTGTATAGGGCACTAACCCCGCAGGACTGGAAGTCACTTTGGGTGAGTCAGTGAGTGGTGAGTGAATGCGAAAGCCTATACGATTACTGTACACCACTGTACACTTTATTAACACTATTCACTTAGGCTACACTGAATTTATAAAACAACATGAGATTCAATCAAGCACAAGAAAAATGATGCAATCAAGAGACTGGGTAAACCCAAGATATATAAAGCTACTGCTGGCATAACATGTCATACTGTTTTACAGCAAACTATTTTCTTTTTAGAAGTAGAAAGAGTACACTAAAATATTGATGAAACTTATAGTATTGTAAATACATAAACCAGCAATATAGTTGTTTATTATCATTATCAAGTATTATGTACTGTGCACAATTGTGTGTGCTGTACTGTTATACACCTGTATAGCAGTAGTTTCATTTACAGCAGCATCACCACAAACATGTGAATAAAGCCTTGTGATGGGATATTGGGATGGATATGACATCACTTAGGCAATAGGATATTTTTAGCTCCATTATAATGTTTTGGGACTACCGTTGTATATGAGGTTTGTCTTTGACCAAAAAGTCAGTATGCAGTGCGTGACTGTGTTGTATATTTCATCCCAGCCATTATAGGCAAATGACGGTTAATGCTTTTCAAGGCAATTTAAATTGGACTAGAAAAAATATAAAGCTAAAAATTATAAGACTATGGAAAAGGTTAGTAAAATAATGGAAAGTAACTCAGGCTTTGCAATTGCACCATAGAAAGACCCAGGATCTGGTGCCTCAAAAGTTGTAGGAAAATAGATGGAAATCTGATGAGCAGTTGGATTGTGATGGCAAGCGAGTCAACAACTTTTAAGTCTAATGTTTCCCTAGTTCAAGCCCTAATTATCTTTCATCTTGATGATGGTGATGGAGCTCTAAATAGTCTCCTTGCCTCGTTTGTCCCTTGTCCACTCAGTTTGTCACTGTTACAAATTTATGATCATTATAATGTCTCAAAAGGCTGTGGGGATGGAAATACTAACCACAGTGAGGAAGATCAAACTGGCGTGTCCTAGAGACTGGCTCTGCATGGCCAGAGAGCTCTAAGTCAGGCAGAGCATGAAATTGAGATGACTGGGCTGAGACACAGTCTTTTTAAGGCAAGTAAGTGAAATTAGGCAGGACCAAAAGATGAAGATATCAACGGGATATTGAAACAGGAATATTAAAACAGTGTGCCAGCAGGTATCAGGTTATCATAATCTTGTGCGAAGGTGAGCGTTACAGTTAATGCCTGAAGCAGGGTTCATAATCCATAGAGGGTTCATGGAGAGAACTGAGGGGGTCCAGAAAAGGTAGTAAGGCAGAATGTAATGCAGAGGTGGCCCATAACTTTCTTATTGTTCCATATAAACCCCCAAATGTTCACACCAAAATAAAATTTTTCTTATTCTATTTGCTTTTAATGTATAGAAGTTATTTGCTTTACTTATGGAATATTTAGAAAAAGGTAAAATTCAAATTACAGACATAATATTTGTTCAATATGTATATGTGATTTTTAACTCAGAATGAATTTTTGAAATTTGATATTCCAGTTTGAGTGACAATGATAATTTAATACCACGGATGTTTTTCCCACTCTGTATTTTGTTTTTATTCTCTAATTTTGGTATATTTGGGAAAATAAACTTTTAATAGAATGCATAATTAGTCATTTCATTATTTAAATTTGTTTCATCTTAAGACATAAACATTCTAGAAGACATACATTTTCTTATGATAATAAGATATTACAGAGGAAAATGCAGCTTTTGAAATTTTTAACCTTAAATTTATTCCCTATGCCAGTGGTTTTTTGCTGGCTAGGATAACAGATTCATCTTTTTGCTTTCACACTCCAGTGGGTAACACAATGGTTGGCCTGCAGTGGCTGCTCAGTGAATATTTGTGGAACCAAAATGAAATGAATCAAGTTGTTAATATTTTCTGGTCACATGAGTGAAATTAAGAAATATACAACTTTTCTTAGTTGGGTTTAGGAGGTATTCTGATACCAATAATTAAACACTTGCCTTTGGACCAGATTAGAAATTTGAGTTGAGATCACTAACCACATATGACCTGTTTCTTTCTGGAATACATGACAAAAAATTTCAACTCCTTGCCAATTTATTTTTGCAAAGGAAATGTATGGATTAATAAATGTAGAGAAAGCAGTAATGTACCCATTTTCAAATGGATTCCTAATTAAAATTATTGCATATTAAAATTTGTTAGTGTTTAATCACTCAATACAATGACATGAAACAGTGGGTGGAAGACATAAGAATTCTTAAAATGGAAATGTTGGACTCTACTGTGGATCAAAGATCATTTACTCTTAGGAGTGAAGCGTTCTGTCTCATTTGTTCGAATTTTGTGGTCAATAAGCAGCCTTAAGTTTACTCATTTTGTTTCTTAGGCATTTAATTGATGCTTTTGGGAAGAGCTATATTTCACTATAGCAATAGCTATTCTGACCATTAGTATGGCATTATGATCGAGGAAATTAAAATTCTGTCATTTTATTAGTTTACTGTGAAAATGTTATATATAAAAATATGATCACCTGAGATGTGGCATCTTCTTTGGGAGAAGAGATGAAATCTATGAAGATGAGGATCAGTTCCTAGAGCAGTAGTTAGCCCCTGAGACAAAATCACTAGGAGAAGCAGAACTTGAAGAGGCTTATATTCTCTCTTGATATTCAGTTGCAAGTTTTTCTTATAGACTAATTTCTTTCAAAATTTGAAAGTTAAGAAGGCCAGATATCAGTGACGAGTTCTTTTTTTACATGTGTCCATACTCAGGTTGATGAATTTGGGGTGAAGCTTTCTTCTGTGAAATGTTGATAAGGGAATGCCAAAATCTTAGGCTGTATTGTTATCAATGAAACAATTTTGGATGAAAAACTTAATCACAACCTTTCAGAAGAGCACTCAAGGCCTTCACATGTCTATTCTCAGAACATAAACAGTTGTACAGTCTAAGCTGAGTGCTTATCCAAGTCAGTCTCTGAACTCAATATACCTCATATGTGAAAAAAAAATCCATTTGTTTACACGGGGCAAGGAGTAAAGCAGCCTAACACAAAATTATAGAATGGAAACCTTGTAATAGCCTCGGCTTTCTGCTCCACCATCTTGGCATGAGGTCAGCCTTGCTTATTATGATTGGCGCAGGCCATAGCCTGGCAAGTTAGCCTAGTGAGGCTGGAGTGAATCTGGCTGTTTACATCATTAAATTTTGAATGATGGCATATTTTACTTTTTTCTGCCAACTTTACCGTTGATAAATAAATCTTAGGATTAATAATTCGTTAGCTGTGACAATCAGGAATGAATCCAGAGAAACTAATTCCATATTATTTATTTAACACCAAGTTCTCCAGCTCTCCTAGGGGGACTCTGAGTTATTAGTGTGTATTAAGGGCAAAAGCTGAATACAGTAGAGTTCCAGTGAGCACTGAGTTCACTCCAAGAGCTTATATAAATGTTCTCGTTAAGTCGCAGCTCTACACTCCATTAGGGAACTGTTCTCTTCAATTCCAGCACAACCTTTCCAGTGGTTGGCATATCTATCCCCGGGAAAAGGCCTTGAGGTCAATTTTACACCTTTAAAAACATATTAAAAGGATAAAATAAACCCCCTCCCCAAATCATTAATTAAAACATTCCTGTAGCAACTTTGGATTGGTGCCTCCAAGGTGAGTTTAACCAAAGAAAGAACTGAAAACTCCCCACCCTACATTTCACAAATCTCATTGGAAAAATATCATTGGCATTAAAATTAGATAAGTGGAGGTTGGAATGCTGGCCCTGCTACTTCTTGGCTGTGTAAATCTGAGACTCCGTTTTCACCTCCCAGTGATGTTCTGAGTATAAGTGAAATAGAGGAAGAAATTGCCTAGTAAGCAGCATGGCATAGTGTAGATATTCTGCTGTGTCTGCTGTCAGTTCTCTCCCCTGGTAATATGAGTTATTTGAGGACGGGGATTTTCATATTTCTGGTTAAATGCTATAACAATGCATGAGCATACTGCCACGAAGGAATGCTCAGTATGTGTTGAATAGCACAAGTTTTAGTTTCTTCATTACTAAAATGGAAGGAGGAAATAATTCTCTGCATATCTTCTAATTTAAAGCTATATCATAATTATCTTTTTCCTATTATGGGCATTTAATTTTTTTTGTGTGTGTGTGTGTGTGTGTGCGCATGTGCATATTTTGTGACATAAATTTTAAAATTTGACTTTAGATTATTAGCTAAATAAAAATTATTTTGTATCATTTTATTGCATCAGAATGAAACAGTATTTTGCCCTACCCAGTTTGGCTCAGTGGTTAGAGTGTCAGCCTGCTGACCATAGGGTCTCGGGATTGATTCCTGCCCAAGGGCATGTACCTTGGTTGCAGGCTCGATCCCCGGCCTGGGTCAGGGCATGTGCGGGAGGCAACCAATTTATGTCTCTCTCTCTTACATCTTCGCATAGATGTTTCTCTCTCTCCTCCATTCTCTCTAAAATCAATGAAAAAATATCCCCAGGTGAGGATTAAAAAAGAAAAGAAAAGAATAAGACAGTATTTTAACACTCTTAAGACAAAATAAGCCTCTTAATAACAAAAATATATTTTCAACTATATTTTATTAGTTTATGCCCTCAAAATAGTGCATGAGAATATCTGTTTAACCACACTCATCAGAAATGAGTATTTTCATTTAATAAATTTTGCTAACATTAATGACAACTTAATTTTCATTAAAAACATTTTGCTGATGTTAAAGACAATTTAATTTCATTGTCTCTAGCTACCTTTGATTAAATAAAATAACAGTGTAGTCATCCAAAGACCCTTGCTGACCAAACTCATAGGTTTTGATCACTGGTAACTTAAAAAAATCCTAACTATCCAAATAGTGCTCAGTAAGCAGTGACTGGATGGGTGAGTGAATGAAGTTCTATACCCTCAGCATGGAGTCTTATGTTAGCAACTTTAAACACTGGATTTTTCAGACCTAATTTCCAATTAGAGTTGTAGCTTTCTATGTATTGCAAGTATTATGTATTGTGAGTATTATACTCATATACTTTATGAATAGTTCTCACAAAGATGGGGTGGGATAAGTACTATCATAGGAATTAGTCAATGCGCTATGGGAAAAAAGAAAGACTTAGGAGGATTGAAATATGGGCTCTGATCTGGACCTTGAGATAATATCACAGGGTGAAAATGTTCACTAGTAGAGAAAAGAACTTCCTTGTAATATTTTTTTTTAAAAAAAGGATGTCAAGTATGTGAGATTAAGAGCAAATTATGAGCCCTGACTGGTTTGGCTCAGTGGATAGAGCGTCGGCCTGCAGACTGAAGGGTCCCGGGTTCGATTCCGGTCAAGGGCATGTACCTTGGTTGCAGGCACATCCCCAGTGGGAGGTGTGCAGGAGGCAGCTGATCAGTGTTTCTAACTCTCTATCCCTCACCCTTCCTCTCTGTAAAAAATCAATAAAATATATTTTTAAAAAAGAGCAAGTTATGAAAGATTCAATTATTAGAATAAATGTATAGTTGTGTTTTTTTAAACAATGTATAGCCATCCAACTTATTTCATTACGCTGTGGACTTTATCATTTATGGTTTTCCAAAGCTAACTCAGGCAACAATTCATAGAAGGCACAGGGCCAATAAATGTTTTGATAGAGCCTGAACATGTGGATAAATAAAGGAGATATATTTAACGTTGTAACTAAATTAGGAAAGTCTTTTCTATCTTAAAACCCTCTCTTTATTTCTGTGACAATATAAAAAAGAGGCTACTGGTGATGAATAGCTCTTCTTAATCTGCAGTATTATTTATAAGCAATATGCAAATATTTCTCTCTTATATCACTTTGCTATAAAGTTAAAGGGTATCCTGAATTTGTACCTAATTCAGAGTATAGGAAAACACATGATTTAGGCTATGACAATCTTTGTATTTCTGACAAATTAAAGCTTTTCCCGAGAACTCTATTATCTCCTTTGATGACAACAACAACAACAACAAAAAAAACCTTCAAAGAATGTGTACCATTTATGTAAGATGTCAAGTGGAACCTACAGCCAACATCATACTCAATGGGCAAAAACTAAAACCATTTCACCTAAGAACAGGAACAAGACAGGGATACCCACTTTCACCACTCCTGTTTGACATAGTACTGGAAGTGTTAGCCATAGCAATTACACAAGAAGAAGAAATAAAAGGTATCCAAATTGGAAAAGAAGATTTAAAACTGTCATCATTCACAGATGACATGATACTGTACATAGAAAACCCTGAAGACTCCATCAAATAATTATTAGACTTAATAAATGAATTCAGCAGTGTAGTAGGATACAAAATTAATGCCAATAAATCTATGGCATTTTTATATACCAATAGTGAACTTATAGAAAGAGATTAAAAAAACAATCCCACTTACCATTGCACCAAAAAAATTAAAATACCTAGGAATAAACTTAACTAAGGAGGTAAAAGGCCTATACTCAGAAAACTAGAAGACACTGAAAAAAGAAATAGAGGAAGACATAAACGGATGGAAGAACATACCGTGTTCATGGATTGGTGGAATCAACATCATTAAATGTCCATATTACCCAAAGCAATCTATAGATTCAATGCACTCCCCATTAAAATACCAATGGCATATTTCACAGACCTAGAACGAACTCTCCAAAAATGCATCTGGAATAAAAAAAGACCCTGAATAGCTACAGCAACCCTGAGAAAGAGGAACAAAGTAGGTGGGATCTCAATACCAGATATCAAGCTGTATTACAAAGCCACTGTTCTCAAAACTGCCTGGTACTGGCACAAGAACAGACATATAGATCAATGGAATAGAATAGAGACCCCAGAAATCAGCCCGAACCAATATGCTCAATTAATATTTGACAAAGGAGGCAAGAACATACAATGGAGCCAAGGTAGTCTCTTCAATAAATGGTGTTGGGAAAATTGGACAGATATATGCAAGAAAATGAAACTAGACCACCAACTTACACCATACACAAAAATAAACTCAAAATGGATAAAGGACTTAAATGTACGACAGGAAACCATAAAAATTCTAGAAGAATCCAAAGGCAACAAAATCTCAGACATATGCCAAAGCAATTTCTTCACTGATACAGCTCCTAGGGCACTTGAAACTAAAGAGAAAATGAACAAATGGGACTACATCAAAATAAAAAGCTTCTGCACAGCAAAAGAAACCATCAACAAAACAACAAGAAAACCCACTGCATGGGAAAACATATTTGCCAACGTCATATCTGATAAGGGCCTAATCTCCAAAATTTATAGGGAACTCATACAACTTAACAAAAAGAAGATAAACAATCCAATCAAAAAATGGGCAAAGGATCTAAATAGACACCTTTCAAAAGAGGACATTCAGAAAGCCAAGAGACATATGAAAACATGCTCAAAGTCACTAATCATCCGAGAGATGCAAATCAAAACAACAATGAGGTACCATCTCACACCTGTCAGAATGGCTATCATCAACAAATCAACAAACGACAAGTGCTGGAGAGGATGTGGAGAAAAAGGAACACTTGTGCACTGCTGGTGGGAATGCAGACTGGTGCAGCCACTATGGAAGACAGTATGGAGTTTCCTCAAAAAACTGGAAATGGAACTCCCATTTGACCCTGTGATCCCACTTCTAGGAATATATCCCAAGAAACCAAAAACACCAATCAGAAAGGATATATGCACCCCTATGTTCATAGCAGCACAATTCACCATAGCTAAGATTTGGAAACAGCCTAAGTGCCCATCAGTAGATGAATGGATTAGAAAACTGTGGTACATCTACACGATGGAATACTATGCTGCTGTAAAAAAGAAGGAACTCTTACCATTTGCAACAGCATGGATGGAACTGGAGAGCATTATGCTAAGTGAAATAAGCCAGTCAATGAAGGAAAAATACCACATGATCTCACTCATTCATGGATAATAAAGACCATTACAAACTTTTGAACAATAATAGATACAGAGGCAGAGCTGCCTCAAACTGATTGTCAAACTGCAGTGGGAAGGCCAGAGAGGGTTCACAGACAACGGGGGTGAGGGCATGAGCAGGGGGTGGGGGGGGGCACTAAGGGGGGTTAAGGACACATATGTAATACCCTAATCAATAAAGAAAAAAATTGTCAGAAAAAAAGAAGTCATGTGGAGTACTTGCTTAGATTTTACCATTCATGTCAGTAAATAACTTTTAATAATATCTTCTAAATTCAAAATCCTTATCATTTTGTCCTGCTCTTTCTCTACATCTTGTCAAAGTAGGTTTTATGTATTCAACTGTCTGTGTAGTTGAAAGTGTGTAATTAAGGAGGAGTGAATTTCAACAACTTGTCATTTTTAGGGAAAATCATTTTTAAGCAAGTTTACTGTACATGACTGAATAAACATAAAAGCAGGATACATGGCGCTGTACAAAAACATATTCTGTGAGCTTGTAGGGTGGCCACACAGGTTGGCCTGCCTTAATTGACTGGAAAATAAAGCCTTCTTGTTTTGAACTGATCTACTTTGCTATGGGGGTAATAAACTCAGTGGTAGTATTAAAAAGCAGAATAGGCTTTACAATCCATCACCTAACTTGATTTCAGGTTTCCTCTGCTTCTTGATTTTAACCTCTTGGGAAGGTGCCTTTGCTTTTGATGACATTCACGTCCCTTACTCTCAAAGAGATGTGAATAAGGACATTTCTGTACTGCCTTTCAAATAAAAATTCCCGTGAGTCACACGTGAAGTACTCATAGGCATCTCTTATGGTACAGGAAATGCAATCAAGGGGAGAAGTTAACGAAATTGCTCAAGGGCATTCAGCTAGTTTGACTCCAAGCCAGGAACAGTAAACCGACCTTCTCACTCCAAGTTCTTAGCACCAATGCCAGATTTCATCATTCATTTCAATTGCAAGCATAAGAAAGCAACCATATAACAACAAGCTTTAAAGGGAAATATGGTGTTCATCTGAAAGTAATATAATGTTCTACATCAATTATAACTCAATAAAAAAGAGAATTAAACAAAAAACAAACACACAAACAAAAGAAAAAGGAAAATAAAGCCTAGAGCAGAAGGTACCACTAAAGTTGAATTTAATTCATACCCTTCTTTAATCTCTTCTTCTGTTCTCAAAGTCTGTTACAAGAAGAAAAGGTGAAAAATTTGATCAAGAGACAGTTTGGAATGGTGTAGGTGATATGGTGGTAGTAGTACTGCATCAGTATTATTATTTACCTTATTTAATTCAGTTCAACGCAAATGCTGGGAAGATTTACCCAGGAACTGCGTGAGAGGTACAAACATTTTTTTGATATTGTCCTTATCTTTGAGGAGATGATAGTCTATTAGGGGAGATAGACATATAAACACAATAAAGTCTGTGAAGTATTAATATCGAGGAGTGTATAGAGCATTATAGAGGCTTCAAGAAGGAGTTCAGACCTTAAAATAAACTGTGGGGATAGGGAATAGGATGGTTGGTTTGAAGTTTGAAGGATTCTAGTCTTAGCCAGAAACATGTCAGAAGGGAATCATAAGCAAAAGGAATAACATTCATGAATGCAAAGAGATGTGAATTACAGATGTCATGCAAGGGAGTCATGATTGCTGAAACTAGAGAGGCATAAAGAGAGTACAAAAGACTTTGTATGAGGTGCTAAAGATGTTCCTAAAATATTTTTTTTAGAAATGGGAGCCAGAGGGGGCCTTAAATAGCCATATGGTATACTTTGCTTGCTAGATAGCTTATCCTGGTTGCTGGATGGAAGATGAATTTAAAGAGGGAAAAATTAAGTGGATGATGCAACAGTTCACCTAATTGCTGATGAGACAATAAGAACATTGTAATCAGGATGGAGAGAAGGTAGGTCAAAAAGAGATACAAGGAATCTGGACACAGATCTTACATTTCTCACAAGAATTAACTCAAAATGGATTATAAACTTATGTGAAAATGCAAAATTATAAAACTTGGAGAAGATGACATAGGAGAAAATCTAGGTAACCTTGGATATGGTGATAACATTTTAGATACAGTGTCAAAGATACAACCCATGACAGAAAGAATTAATAAGCTAGACTTCTTTAAAATTAAAAACTTATGCGTTGTGTAAGACAGTGTTAAGAGAAAGAAGATTGGGAGAAATTATTTTGCAAAATACACATCTGATAAAAGTCTATGATCCAAAATATACAAAGAATTCTTAAAATTTAACAGTAAGAAAATGAACAACTTAATAATGAAGAATTGAACAGACAGTTACTCAAAGAAGATATACAGAACGCAAATCTATACTAATAAAAGGGTAATATGCAAATTAACCCTCACTCCATGACAAATATGGTGGTGCCCATAACCACAAAGATGGCAGCACCTATAGCTACAAAGATGGCGGTGCCAGCCGGAGCCATGGAGCCAGCTGGAGTGGGTGGGACACTTGCCTTCCTTTGGGCGGGACGCTTGGCTTCCTTCGTCGCCCAGTGACGAAGGAAGCCAAGCCTCCCACAAGCCCTGACTGGCTGCCAAGGGCCAGCCTCTGGGCGGTGGCCACAGAGCGGGCTGGAATGGGCAGGAGGCAGCTCCAGCCCGGAGTGAAGGCAGGAGGTGGCGCCAGAGTGAAGGCCCGGGTCCCAGGTGCCAGAGGAAGCCGGTGCCGGCCAGGGGAAGGAAGGCCTATTCTTGCACAGATCTTCATGCATCGGGCCTCTAGTAAGGATATAAAAGATGCTCCACACCATAGGTAATCATGGAACTGCATATTAAAACAATAGTGAGATACCTCCACATACCTATTAGAATGGCCTAAGTCCAGAACACTGACAGCACCAAAGAGCAACAGGAACTAACATTCATTGCTGCTGGATGAAAATGGTATAGACAATTTGGAAGACAGTTTGGCAGTTTCTTATAAAACTATCATACTGTTACCAGACATACTAGCAATTATGCTCCTTGGAATTAACCCAAAGGAGTTGAAAACTTACGTCTACAGACAAACCTACACAGATGTTTATAACATCTTTATTCAAAATTCCCAATGCTTGAAAGCAGTAAATATGTCATTCAGTAGGTAAATGAACTATGATATATCTAGACAATATAATATTATTCAGTGCTAATAAGAAATGAGCTACTGAGCCATGAGAAGACATGGAGTTTTCTTAAATGCACATTGCTAAGTGAAAGAAGCCAATCTAGAAAACTTGAACAGTGTATGATTCCAACTCTATATAAAAGTTTTTGGGAAGAGGACAAATTAAATTTGGATTTGGACAGACATACCATTGACTATATTCTCTAGGTAGCTCCAGAGATGTGACTCTGAACCTCAGAAAATACGTCAGAGCTGGAAATATGCCAAACTTCTAAGAATATGAGTGGCAGTTAACAACTTGAGAGTTGAAGAGATAATCCAGGAAATGGGTCTGAGGAAAACAAATAGTGAATTAGGAATGAACCTTGAGATGCAACTGGTATTAAGGTTCTGGCAAAAAAATAAAAACTTGAAAGAGTCAAAAAAGGAATGGTGGGAGACGAGGGTATATAAATTAAATAGTCACTTAAGGTACATAGTAGTGATTGTGTAGTAATTTATTTTTCCAAATAATTTTTATCAGAAATTTTACTTCTCAAGTTGAATATAGGAGAAGCAAGGTGTCAGTTCTTACAGTTTTTACTCCTTTTTAAAAATTAACAAACTGATAATTTCTTCATAATCTCCTTCATAGGTTCTTTTTGTTTAGTGCAATCATAAATGATAATATCATCTTCATTGTGTTTTCTACATCATTCCTAAATTGTTTTCATGTATCCTAATTGTTTCCATTTCTTTTATAAATTGCTTACACAAATCATTCTCCTTAGTATCAAGATTTGCAAAACCAACTCTGTATTGAACATTTTCATCAACAAATTTCATAAACTTCTCCTTCTGGTTCATCTCTGTTAATGGCAGCAGCATTAATCCAGTTACCAAAATCCAAAATTAAGATTACCATTAGTCTTTCTTGACCTTCAGTCCCTACATCCAGCCAGTCATCAAAGTCTATTTCTTTTCCCTCCTACCTTTCAAGTCTTTCCACTGTTTTCATTCCATCAATGCCTTTCAGATTAGGATACCAATTTTCTTCCATAAACCATTATACAACCATTTCCTGATTCTGCTTTTAGTCTTTCTCCTTATTTAGTCCATTGTCAACACTGCAGACAATTGAAGCATTGTCATCCACCCCTTGCTTAGAGCCTCCCCATTGTCCTGCCTAGGCCCTCGATAAATGCCAAAGCTCTCTTAGGGCATATATGGCTCTTCAAGATGTGGTAACTCTTAGTCCAAATTCATAACTTACCTCTTAACCATATTTTATGTTCCTATCAGGTGAAGCATATGTGGATCCCTGAACAAATTTGTTAGTTCTGGGCTTTCCATTCTATTTGATTGTCACACCCCTATTTTTTTTCCGTTTTGTAATTTCCATCACGTATACACACACACACACACACACACACACACACACATTCTAGTAGTGGATGTGATACCATTGTAATAACTTGGTTATTAATCAGCAGGAAAGGAGTAAAGGGAAGGCCAGATAATATAGGCATGACATTTGTACAACTTTGCCAGGAAGCTTCAGTTTAACACTCTCCATGTCTGGTTCGCACAGAGCCTGGAGAAGGGACTGGACATGCCCAATAAGGTCTGAGTGACCTGGGAAAGTGCTTGCCTGTCAATCATACCTGGAAACAGGGCATTGGCCAGAGTAGGCATGGAGGCAGGGGCAACGCAAGCACAGGAAGATTTGATATTTACACTCCTGAACAAAGGGAGTCCCCTCCCTCCTCTCTTGGCCCTCTTGGCCCTCTTGTGCTCCTGACTCTCTTGTTGCAGGGGGCATACTCCCTACATGTGCCTGTGGACCCCATCCAATGGACTAATGGACTTTAGCCTGATGCTACATCCGACCCCGCTCCATTATGGAATGGAAACTCTGGGCGCTGTCTTTGCTTTTAGCTATATTGAAGGCCCGGCTACTCATTTTCCAGGACTGGTTTAAGGGAAATGGGGCTTTTAAAACCGAGGGATATAATTTCATGGGAATAAACCTTCCTACCACATCTTGTTCTCCTGTGAGTCTTAGAAAATTCTTTTTCTCAAGATATCTCAAGAACCCCACTCCCACTCCCAACTTTACCATGACTCTGTAACTGACATGATGCTTTAACCTAGAGTCATTTAACTTAGAATATTGTTGTGTGACCTATTCTCAGTGTTCTGACATACCAGACCTGGCTATACTAATCTCATTCCCTGTTCTTCACCCTCAACAAACCCATTTTAAACAATTTTTAAAGAGTTGTAGAGGTAGATTGAGAAACATGTGATGATTACACTGACTTCTTACTTAATGACTCAAGGTAGTTAAACTATTAACAAAAAAGCTGCACATACATCTTTGGAAACAATTACAGAACTATATAATTTCTTTATGGTGAAGCTTGATTATATCTTAGCAACTGCCTTATTTGCCCACTGTCTAAAGCAGGGGTCCTCAAATTATGGCCTGCGGGTCACATGCAAATACAAATATTGTATTTGTTCCCATTTTGTTTTTTTACTTCAAAATAAGATATGTGCAGTGTGCATAGTAATTTGTTCATAGTTTTTTTTTAAACTATAGTCCGGCCCTCCAATGGTCTGAGGAATTTAGCAACTGCCTTATTTGCCCACTGTCTAAAGACTTGTCGATCTTCTCATTTCTACCTTGGACATTATTTTTTAGCTCTTCTTTTAATTGTCAATTTTATAGTAATATTGTTGTTTCAAGTATATATGACTAGACTGAAAATGATTTTTTTAGAAAGTGGTTCTACCCTGGCTGGTGTGGCTCAGTTGGTTGGAACGTTGTCCCATGCACCAAAAGGTGACAGGTTCAATTCCCAGTCACGGTACATACCCAGGTTGCTGGTTTGATCCCCCATCAGGGTAGGTGCAGGAGGCAACTGATCAATGTTTCTCTCTCACTTTGATGTTTCTCTTCCTCTCTCCCTCTCCCTTCCTCTCTCTCTCTAAAATCAATAAAAACATATCTTTAAAAAGTGTTTTTTTTCTATTTGCCTTTGTGCTTGGCTTAATTATGTTTATGGATATGCCAGTAGTTGCTTAAAATACACTTGTTGGCCCTAGCCGATTTTGCTCAGTCTTTAGAGCATCAGCCCACAGTCTGAAGGGTTGTGGGTTCGATTCTCTGTCAAGGGCACGTACCTGGGTTGCAGGTTTGATCCCTGACCCCGGTCAGGATGCAAGCGGGAGGCAACCAATCGATGTGTTTCTTTTACATTGATGTTTCTCTTTCCCTCTTCTCCCTCCTTCCCACTCTCTCTAGAAATAGATGGAAAAAAAATATCCTCAGGTGAGGATTAAAAAATATATACACTTGTTGGAATAATATGTGAAATAGTTCATTATTAGGCAGATCGTGCTTAAAAACAGTTAACACAGTTAAGATCTTGGAAAGTTTCCAATGTCCAATGATAAATGGACATGATGAAAATGGAAATGAAATTGTCCAGTGATCTTATTGTAATGTGGCAAGGCAGTGGTTCCAAAAGCATAGTTCCCAGGCCAGCAAAACTATAATTTACATTCAATTAAATTTACCAACTTTCAGTCCAACATGTTTTGACAAATGTAAGCAGTCATAGAAAATACTACTACAATCAAGACATGGGATAGTTCCATCATTTCAGTGAATTCTGCTGTGTCCCTTTATGTGGTTTCCTCCCCAACCTCAATCTCTAAAACCATGGATCTTTCTGTCACCATAGTTTACCTTTTCTAGAATTTCTCATCCTTGGAATCAAATAGTATGTAATCTTTTTGTGTCTCACTTCTTTCACTTTGCATAATGCTCTCAAGATTCCTTCATGGCTGCATGTATTAGTAGTTCCTGTTTGTTAATTGTTGAGTAGTATTATACTGTATGAATATACCACAACTTGTTTACCCATTCACGAGTCCATAGACATTTGGTTTAGTTCATGTTTTGGCTACTGTGGAAAAAGTTGGTATATTTGCATACATTTTGTGTGAATATGTTTTAAGCTTTCATGCTTAAATACCTAGAAATGTAGTGGCCAGCTTACATATTAGGTATATATTTAACATTTTTAAGAAACTGACAAACTTTTCAAAAATAAGCTTTACTATTTTGCATTTTCACTTGCAACATCTGAGAGTCCCAGCTGTTCCACATCCTCACCAACTCTTGTTAATTTTAGCCATTGTAGTGGGTATAGTGAAAACTTTAATTTCCCTGTCTATATTCCATGTGCTTATTGGCCATTTGTGATTTTTTTTTTTTTTTTTTTAGGGAAGTGCTCAAATCCATGGTCCTTTTTTTATCGGGGCATCGTTTTTTTTTATTGTTGTACTCTAATAGTTCTTTATATATTCTGGAAACAAGTTCTTTATCAGATATGTGTTGAGCAAATTATTTCCCTCATTTATTTTCTTAAGGGTATTTTTGAAAGAGCAGATTTTAATCTTTTTTTTTTCAATCCTTTCTGGTGTTGAGCTGGGTCTGAGTTTGTTGATTTAGTTCCCATAGGTGACCCAGGAGACCCAAATTCCTCTAATGGTGGACTGAAGCCACATTGTCCTCAATGTGAGGGCCAACATGCTGGAGTGTTTCTCAGTGTTCCCACTACCCCTTCACCTCTCAGTAGGCTCACCCACCACCCGTGCCACCCAGGGGTCTGTGCCATCTTCCTACCCCCCAGTGACAGTCAGCCGTTAGTTGTTCTTTGACGTAAGACTCAAGATCTGGTGCACATGTGTATTCCCTGTGCCTGCAGGATGTCTTACTCTGTGTCACCGCCGGCTGACGGGGTGGGGAAGGTTTTCTGCCCTTTCCTTCCACAGAGGCAGCCCATGTGCGCTGGGGGTGGGGGGCAGGAGCCTTTCTTATCCTTCCCCCAATGGCAGCGGCTGCTTCTCTTCAAGCATTGCTAGGTGGGCAGTGGGCTGCTTCTTACACTTCTCCAAGAGCAGGTGACTTTCCCTTTTTTCCAAGAAGCATCAGCCCTCCAGGAGGCTTTCAAGCCTGCAGATTTAGTGGCCTCTGACCTCCCCTTAGAACTCGCAGGGCCAGTTTGTATGGGCTTCTCTTGGTCCACCTATGCCACTCACCCACCTTGGCAGGTCTTGCCCACCTGCACCACCAACTCTCTCCAGTTTTGCCTTGCCCCACCTTCCTCCCAGGCCCCTGTGGAGCTGCACAAACCGGTGGCAGTGGGTGTGGACTCCCTTGGGTCTTAGGCTCTAGGGGATTCTACATTCTCATGTGTGCCAACACTCAGCCTTTAAGACACTGCTTAACCTTTTATATTTTTCTTCTTACTTTTATGATTGACTTCTCTTCCTTTCCCTCATTGAGGTACTTGTCATGTTTTGGAATTCAAACCACTTGATTGATTTGTGACCTCTGGTCTCTGATAGGACCCCCAAATTATGATTTTGGTGACTATGTACATTTTTTCTTAGAGTAGGAGGGACATTCTCATGTGGCTGTTTGTATCCTCAGTCCCATTTTCCTTAAACAAGTATCTCCTTAAAAACAGAAAAATTCTTCAAATTTTATATCTTGTAGCCAACGACCTATATTTCTCACCCCTTCACAACTGTATTTAAAAAAACATTTTAGGGAGATTCAGTTTTAAAAAGTTTGTAAAAATCTAGCAAACAATGTAGCTTCCATAGCATGTCAAGTACTATGTTTAAACAAACTAACCCTACTTATATGGTCTTCCCATTTCAGAACATAAAATCATCTTTGTTAAATTAAATTTTTTTAGTACTTCTACAGATCATTAGATTGAAATATAAGAGTACAGGAAAGAGTTAGTTCAATCAAAAGTAGATGATTATACTTCATCTTTACAATCAGACATCATCCAGTATTGTTGGGTAAATATAAACAATAGAAAAATATATGGCTCCAATATTCATATTGATAAAGATGTAAACGTTTTAAAAAAGTTTTTTATTGATTTCAAACAGAGGAAAGGAGAGGGAGAAACATTAATGATGAAAGAGAATCCTAGATTGGCTGCCTCCTGCACGCCGCCTACTGGGGATCCAGCCTGCAACCCAGGCATGTGCCCTGACCAGGAATGGAACCATGACCTTAGGGTTCATGGGTTAATACTCAACCACTGAGTCAAACTGTGCGAGATATACACTTTTTAAGAGAAAGTTTATTCATGTATCTTAGGACGTAAGGAACATATTTCAAAGAGAAGCTGCAAAATTTGCAGAACTAAAGATGTGCTGAAGTAAAATATTCTTTAGAATTAAAAATCAGACTGTCTCTAGAAACAATGCTAAATATGAACTAATAAATGCAAATTTTATATCTATAATCCATTGAAGATTTGGAGGTTTGGTTTGGGGAATATTCAAATGTTTAATTAGGAAAGAAAATTTTCAAACATTAGCTTTTTTTAAAATAACTATTTCTATTTCATTTGGCAACAGAAAACATATTTTCCTTTTTACCTAGCAGCTAAATCTGGTTTCCAAACTTTATTTCAGAGAATTATTTTAGGCAATAATTTCTGTAACTTTTACATTCTTTTCATGAAAAAGTCTCAATTCAAGCCTAGAAAAATCCTTCTAGATTTAGGTTTTACATATAAATCCTAATGGATATCTCTAAGCTTTTGAATGGTTAACCCGAATCCCATAGCTCTTAGTTTAGAGATGATTGTCTTCTTTTATGGAAATGATTATGTCTCTCAAACTTGAATGAAATTATAGCTCGCTAATTTATTGAAAGATAAAAGTAATTAAACATACAAATTTTACCTATAGGTTGTAAGAAGTATTTGAGTTCATTACATTTCCATTGTGTCAAAGTAGAAACTATATTTCAAACTAGATACATTCCTTAAATGACATTTTAAAAAAGTCCATGTATGTATGACTTCTCATAAACTCTTCTTTTCACTTAGTCATTAAAATAGTGAGAGGTTAAACATAATGCCCCAAATAAAGTTTTACATATTGAATGAAAAAAAGTTTCTCACTTAGAGCTTTCATAATATTTATGAAATATATTTTTAAAGAGGTTGCTTTATATTTTTTGTTTTGCATGTTGCTTTCCTTAAAGCACTAAATTTAAATTGCATTTAACAAGTTTTGACTAAATTTTAAATTCTCAACCAGTTATAACTGTTAGTGAGAATTGTTATTGTAACATAGTATTATCTCTAATATTCATTAGGTTTGTTTCTATTATTCATCCATTATAGGAAAATTCTACCTTGAAGTTTCTTAGGTAGGATTCCTATTCTTATTTTCTTCATCCAATTAGAATTCCTAATATGTTAACCTCCTTATTTTATTCACTCTTAATTTTCAATAGAAATTTTGACAATAAGTTAATTATGTCCATAGGATGCTAATATCAGACAATGCTGTAGAAAAGAAAGATGAAGGAGAGAGTGAGAGCAAGAATGAGAGAGAGGGAGAGATCCAGTTATATCAAAACATTCTCTATAAGCATATGTAAAACTAGCTTTACTTCTGATTGTTTAGAACTAAAACCATGCTTCTTGAATTTATTTTGACTTTAAGACTCCGTTTACTTGATATTTAAAATGTGAATAGATTTATGTTATTCAGGGATTTTTAATATATTTAATTTTTATATTCTTACAAGTCCACTCATGTTGTGACAAATAGTAGAATTTCTTTCCATTTAAAGGCTGAATAATACTTCCCTGTATGTAGGTACCACATGTTCTTTACCCATTCATCTATTGATAGACCTGGAAGACATTATGCTAAGTAAATTAAGTCATTCACAGAACAAGTACTGTGTGATTCCTCTAATATGAGTAAAGGTTTAGAAGTAGGTAATAGAACGGTGATTAGCAAGGATGGAGTAGGCAGATATGGGAGTTGTTCAATGTGTGTAAAGTTGCAGTTACACAAGATGAATACACTCCACAGATCTGCTGTACAACATAATGCCTATAGTTAACAATAGCGTATTATATCATTTAAAATTTGCTAAGAGGTTAGGTCACATATTTTTTAAAAATATATTTTTATTGCTTTCAGAAAGGAAGGAAGAAAGAGAGAGGTAGAAATATCAATGATGATAGAGTTATTATTGCTGCCTACTGCAGGACCCCACGACCTGGGTATGTGCCCTGACCAGGAATTGAACCCTGACCTCCTGGTTCATAGGTCAATGCTCAACCACTAAGCCATGCCGGCTAGGCATAGATTACATATTAAGTGTTTTTACCACAAAAGACAAACAAACAAAAAACCAACAAAGAGATATAAGGAAACTTTTGGAGGTGATGGATATGTTTATTACCTGGACTGTGTTGATGGTAACCTAAGTGTAAACTAACCAATTGTATACATTAATTATATGCAGTGTTTTGCATACCAGTTATCCTATCTAATAAAAGAGAAACATGGTAATTAGCTGTACCTCCGCTACACTTCCCATTGGCTAATCAGCATATCCTTATGCAAATTAACTGCCAGCCAAGATGGCGGCCGGCAGCCAGGCAGCTGACGCGAACAGGGAGGCTTGCTTGCTCCAGTGACGGAGGAAGCCAGGTTCCCCGCCTGCTGCTGCCGGCCTCTGAGCTTGCAGTTTGAAACATTGTTACAAATATAGAAGCTAAACAAAACCCCAGAAACCTGCTTTAGTCAGCCGGGCTTCAGCCAGCAGGATCGCAACATTGTTTCAAATACAGAAGGTAAACAAA
>NW_005358649.1:5968749-5975214 GCF_000412655.1 Myotis brandtii
TGTGTGACTAGGGGTGGCATCGCAACCTCCCAATCCGTCCTGCTCTGTGCATGACAGGGGGTGGCGCCCCAACTCCCCAATCAGCCCTGCTCTGAGCCTGACCAGGGGCTGCACCTAGGGATTGGGCCTGCCCTCTGCCACCCAGGAGCGGGCCTAAGCCAGCAGGTCGTTATCTCCCGAGTGGTCCCAGACTGCGAGAGGGCACAGGCCGGGCTGAGGGACCCCCCCTCCCCACCGAGTGCACAAATTTTTGTTCACCGGGCCTCTAGTATCTTATAAAGCTAAAAAAAAAATAAGTTACTTTTCTTAGACTCTGGAACACCCACTGCATACCTATCACACTGTGAATATTAGACCAGAGGCTTTGAGATTTGTTATTCTCAATTTCTCAGAAACATGTTAATGCAATTCCTTGATTAAGGTTTTTATAAGGAAAACAAGTCATTGGCTATCATTTGTTTAACCAGCACTTATTAATTATTTCCAGTGGGCTGGAGGTACAGGCATGGATCTGAGGCCCTGAAATATATTCAGAAAAAAAATGCAGTTATCAGAGTAGACAGGTTATTTCTCTGAGCCTTGAATTGACATTTGATGAAATAAAGTCTCTATCTGGTCTTGGACTAGCTGAATTCATTAAATCCAATTAGTCTCTCCCAGTGGACTGAAGCTTCTATTATGTATGATTTATTTTTGTACATAGTCCCTGAACCATTTTTGTATAGTGATTCTTATATCTTGACTTATGAATGTACTATAGCAAAGTCTAGGATCCCTTTGGTCAAGCCTGGCCTGGATAATAACTCCAATTATTAGCTCTTTCCTGTGACTTCCTTACCCCACCAGGACTGTGGAGGAATCCCAGACTAAGACTCTGCTCCTTTACATAATGACCATTTTATTTTATTTATTACTAGAGGCCTGGTGCACGAATTTGTGCATGGATGGGGTCTGGCTGGCCTGCGCCTATCGTGCCAGGCCGGTCAGGGGGAGGGGACATGGGAGGTTGGCTGGCTGGCTCCACCCCTGATTGGGGTTGGGGGGGTACCCTTTGGGAGTGGGGCTGGCTGGGGGGATGGTCACCGGGCAGTTGGTGGGCCGGCCCTGCCCACTGGTTGAACTCCGGTTGAACTCCTGGTCGAGGGGACAATTTGCATATTACCCTTTTATTATATAGGATTATTTTTAAATATATTTTTATTGATTTCAGAGAAGAAGGTAGAGGGAGAGAGAGATAGAAACACCGATGATGAGAGACCGTCATTGATTGGCTGCCTCCTGCACACCCCTACTGGGGATCAAGCCCACAACCCGGGGAATGTGCCCTGACCGGGAATCAAACCCTGATTTCCTGGTTGACAGGTCGATACTCAACCATTGAGCAACACCATCCAGGTAATAATGACCATTTTATCTTTATTTTCAAAATGGAAAAAAGCAAGATCTT
Organism: Myotis brandtii; assembly: GCF_000412655.1. Taxonomy (NCBI): domain Eukaryota; kingdom Metazoa; phylum Chordata; class Mammalia; order Chiroptera; family Vespertilionidae; genus Myotis; species Myotis brandtii. The sequence goes on from NW_005358649.1 coordinate 5,970,197, forward strand.
ACAGTCAACAATAAGGCAAACACAATAATATTGATTGGAATATGTACCCTCAGCTAGTTCAGAGAGGGCTTAGTGACAAGTGGAAGTGTATTTCATCTGATCTGGGTGAGCATTCTTGGGGAGAAAGTCTGTTTCAGAGCCTAGAAAGTTGTCAGAGGTGTCTTTACCAAAAAGTAGGAAAAGAATAAATAATACTGTAGAACTGTTAAATCAATATAAAACTATTCCATTTGCTTATTTAATAAATTTTTCAAACAATCATTCAGGGCTCACTAGACCATGACATTTTTTTGTCATTTTCATATATATTGCATTACTTTTTAAAAAAATAAAAGTTAACTGTTGGTTAATGGCCTGTGAAGGAAAATCTGAACACTCCAGCCTTACCCTGCCACCCACAGAAGCGGAAAACATTTGGATATTTTCTCTATTTTTTTCCTTCAGAGCTTTTAATGTGGTTACTTCATCTTTGACTTACATCTTAAATAATTTTTCACAGAAGAATTACTTTGTGAAGTTCTGATTTTGGAAGAAGGAAAAGCCCTGTTGTTTCAGTAGGTATTGGCTTCCACATAAATCTGTATGTAAAAGCTTGAAACAGAATGTTGTAGATTCAAAGTACAACAACATTAACAGTTAATTTATTCATTAAAAATGCTTAGCCAGTCATTACTGAGATTTTTATATGCTAGACAGGGGCAACCTTAGGCTTATGGAGCTTGAAGCTCATGCTGTTTGGGTTGCCTTTATAAGATAAAGGGTGCGCCCTAGTTGGTTTGTCTCAGTGGATAGAGCGTCAGCCTGCAGACTGAAGGGTCCCGGGTTTGATTACAGTCAAGGGCACATGCCAGGGTTGTGGGCTGGATTCCCAGTAGGGGGCCTGCAGGAGGCAGCCAATCAATGATTCTTTCTCATCATTGATGTTTTCATCTTTCTCTCCTTCTATCTTCCTCTCTGAAAGCAATAAAACAGTGGTTGAGCATCAACCTTTGAACCAAGAGGTCACCAGTTCGATTCCCAGTTGGAGCACATGCCCCGGTTGCAGGCTTGATACCCAGTAGGGGGTGTGCAGGAGGCAGCTGATCAATGTTTCTCTGGCATCGATGTTTCTATCTCACCTTCTCCCTTCACTAAAAAAACATCATTGATGTTTTCATCTTTCTCTCCTTCTACCTTCCTCTCTGAAAGCAATAAAAAATATATTTTAAAAAAAGATGATGCAAAAATATGACTGCTAAATTCAACATAAGAGGAAATGTTTCATCTTGAATAAAAATTATATTACAATAAAGCCAAAAAATTACTCATGCCTCAAACATTACAGAATAAAAAATATAACATTTTATGTATTAGTTAATTGGATAACACACCTCTATAATAATTTTCTTATACTTGTAACTGCATGCACTCTGAAAGCATCTTTATATAGCAGTTATTTTATAATATCGTTTCAGTAGAGAACAGGATATATGTTTATTTTTTTCTTTCAGCCTGGTGCAACAGTTCTTTTAAATCATCCTCAATAATTTAGAAAGGTTTATTTGGGCCTCAGAAATCATTCTTAATAATTTAGTAGATAATGTTATAATTGTTGTCAACTTTGGGAAACCCCAATTAGGTTTCTTTCACATATATCCCACTAAACCCAGACTAAATGTCTTTCCAACTCAAGTTCCATTAGGAAAATTAAAAAAATATAGCCACAACTTGACCAAAGAAGTGTAATGGAGAAGTCAGACTGAGACGAGACAGTGTTCTTAACCAAATGTAGTTAAAATATCTTCGTTTTGAAAATTTTACAGAAAAATATGAATGTGTGGACACATTGTTAGGGCCCTTTCCATTGCTCCTCCAGAGCCATGAATACAAGTATAGGCAGGAGAACAGCATCCTTGCCTTTTTCCAAATTAAAGAGAAAGAGTTGACTATTTCAGCAGTACATGACATGGTATAGAAGTTTTCATAGATATTATGTATCAGAATAAGAAAGCTCCCTTCTATTTCCAGTTTGTTGATATTTTTTTTTATCATAAATGGGTCTCATATAAAACTGGGGAAAACTTCATTCCCTGTGGCTATTAGCCCAGTTTTATAGATATACTAGAGGCCTGGTGCACAAAATTTGTGCACTGGGGGGGTCCCTCAGCCCAGCCTGCACCCTCTTACAGTCTGGGACCCCTCTGGGGGTCTCTGACTGCCAGCTTAGGCCCTCTCCTAAGCTGGCAGTCAGACATCCCCTGAGGGGTCCTTAGCGCTGCCACAGAGGCAGGAGAGGCTCTTGCCACCGCCACTGCACTCACCAGCCATGAGCCCGGCTTCTGACTGAGTGGCGCTCCCCCTGTGGGAATGCACTGACCACCAGGGGGCAGCTCCTGCGTTGAACATCTGTCCCCTCGTGGTCAGTGTGCATCAGAGCGACTTGTCATTCTGCCGTTCGGTCTATTTGTATATTAGGGTTTTATTAATGTAGATAATTTGCATATAACATTGTGTATGTTTAAGTTGTAATGTAATGATTAGATACATGTATATGTTGTGAAATGATTACCAAAATAATAACAGTAGTTAATACATCCATCATCTCAGACAGTTCCCATTTTTGTGGGTGGTGAGAACATTTAAGATCTAGTCTCTTAGCATTCAAGTATTTCATAGTTTTGTTAACTGTAGTCACCACAAAATAAGTTAGTAATAACATGAAGTCCTTTTCATAGCTGCACTTCCCCAAGAGTTAGTGCAAGCAGTGTAGGTTGATGCTACAAGCCAGCAGTGTATTAAGCCTATGCATTGAGCTTGCTGATGGGAAAATGCCTTTGCTTGTTCCCAAGCCTGGGAGTTTTTTTCTGGGGCTCCACTGCCACTCCTCACATTAATGGACTCTGTCTCTTCCTGGATCTCCTTCTCCTTTACTAGTCTGCCACTGCTCTCTCTCTAACTCTTTTTTTTAATGTGTTTTTTTTCTCATCTAGGATTTGTTAAAGCTCTTACAGCCCCCTGCAGAAAAGGTGGACCGGTATGAAACTCCTTGAGCAATGAGAGTGTCAGTGTGAAGGAGTGTCTGAGAATGAGACTGAGGGAAGGTTTTTATTTGGCTTTGAAGGCTGGAGTGTTAGTCACTGGATGGTGGTAAGGCAGACATTAGGAATAAAGATCTTCTAACTAAGAGACTTGCTGGAACAGCCAGTGGTGTTGTTTTTGGAACTTGTGTGTCCTCATAGGGTAACTCTGAAATCAGTTTGTTTTTGATCTTATACTGGAACACAGGGGTCTGAAGTAGCTGGTATTAAACAATGTTAAGCTTTTGACTCTCTACTCCAAGCTATTCCAAGGTCTGTTTTGTAAATCCAAAAATGCTTTTAGGGACTTTCTAAAACCAAGATCACCTCCCTTTGTTTCTTTCTTTTTTCCTTTTTTCTTTTTCTTTTTTTGCCAAAAAGAATTATAAATTTTATTTTGAATAGTTTTAGTAATAATAATTCCAGAGTCAATAATTTCAGTTTTAAAAATATAAAAGATATTCTTACAATACATTAAATTATCAAAACACAAGAATTTCTTTAATTTTGCCAATAATATATACATGTAATATACATTGTAATTACAAAATTTTTCAAAATCTGAAGCTGAAGGAAACTTTAACTGGAAGCAGTCCCTTTGTTTCTTCACACTTTACTGGCCTAAAGCATTTCCAGAAGCATTGAAATTATAGCCTTTCCTTAAAGTAATTAAATTCTTAGCATCGGTGTCCCTCTCCTCCAGGCTCTGTTAGGGACATAATAAGTATGCTGCCCTATTGGAAGGCAGAATCACAAGAGTGAGATTCTTTGGTTTAAAGTCACACAATTAACTTTATGTGATATTATGAAATGGGTTTTATTCTCTTTATTATTCTCAACATTCAGTTGAGGAAACTGATGCTTATGGATGGTCAGTAACTTGCCTAAGGTGTGACATAGGGGTATGCTATCTTTGATGTTAGAGCTGTGATTTGTTGAGAACTTCCTCGGAGAGGCACACACACGTGAATCCCTGGCACACACTATTCTCTCATTTCTCCTGGCTTTTCAATATTTTTAATAGATAAATCATACCATGGATTTTTGCTCATGTCTTCTTCAGGGCAAAACTGCAATTAATAATAATTCTGAAGTGTGAAAGTCTTCAGCATAAAATGCTTCCAGGAGTGAACTCTCCTACCTTTTGCTTTGGGGGAAAGAAGTGACCCATAGTTTGTCCTGTTGTAAGGGGCTGATGAGACTTCTGCCTAGATATCCACTCTCCTCACCCAGGATCTGTCTATGTTGCACTCCAAGGCTTGAAAGAAACTCGGACCAGCCCCTGCGTCTGTAAAGTCAGTTGCAACAGGACTTTACTAAATGTTGACATTGTTGATTGGCATGCTGCTGGAACCTGATTTCTTAACATGTGTTCCCACCACATCTGAGTGTAACATGCAAGTGTAATATATTTTCAGACAGAACACAACCAGCTAGCTTATTAGGAACACACTTGGCGTCCAGTGAATGTCTTAGAATTTTGTTATTGTTCCGATAAGATTTCCTTCAGATCTACTGGATACTAACATGGGTATCTAGATGTCTATTATGTGTGTGTGTGTGTGTGTGTGTGTGTGTGAGAGAGAGAGAGAGAGAGAGAGAGAGAGAGAGATTTGTTGCTGATAGAGGGAAATAATCTCTTCATTACAGGAGGAAAATGGAAGTCTACCATGTGGGAGGCATCTTTCTTACTAACATTGATCACCTCTCATAGCATCACTTCAGCCAACCAGGGTTGAGGATAAAGTGAAGGTCACACAGCACAGGGTTCCTATTCTGCTATCTATACTAATAATAGAGGCATATGCAAATTATCCGGGACGCTGTCACAATAACAGTAACGTCCAAACAGCAGGCTGCGTGGGGTGACCAGGCTGTCAGAGGGGTTAGTGAGGGACGACCAAACGACTGAACAGCAGGCTGCGTGGGGTGACCAGGCCAGCAGGGGGGGCGGTTGGGGAC
>NW_005358649.1:5975387-5988162 GCF_000412655.1 Myotis brandtii
ACAAAAACTCCATGAACAGATATTTTAATAATCATCTTACAAAGGAGGACACTGTTTTAAGAGAACAATTAATTTGTCAGAGGTAGTACAACTAAAAATTGAATTTGGAGTTGTGTACAGTTAGATTAAGTAAACTGGCCAAAGTTGGTGTGCTAGGGTTGACTTTGGAATCAATCTAGGTCAGTATAAATCCCAACACTAGGTTTATGTCCATAATACTCTACCTCCCCTTCTATGTATTTTAAGACGAGTTACCACATGGCTTCTTTCATACCACTGTGCTTATTGGAATCCAAGTGTTTTAGGGTTTCTTTTCTCTATAATGTTTAGTAATGACTCATACTAACCTAGCAATTATGTGAAAATATAAGCATCAGAAGCCCAAAATTAATGGAAGTAAATGTTTTTTTTCCCAGATAAATTCATATTTGTTTAGTAATTTTTGTTTAGGTCAAATAACTTTCTTCTATGCTGATTTTCCTGGGTTGCAATGCCCTGTATTATCTCTTATCATACCTCCAATTTCTCTGGAAGTTCCCACATGTCCAAATCTGTTTACCAGGTAATAATGAGATTTACAGACCACAGAGAAAGGGAAACATCTGCTCTGCTCTCACTGATGGTGTGAATCAGTTCCTGGGACATAGCAGCTAATCAAGGACCTATTGAATCTTAAAATGAATAATTTAAATCACTATATAAAATTAATCACGATCTTGAAATTCTCTGTTAATGCTCGAGACTGAATGAAAGGCTCTGCTGTCTTTAGTCATATCTAAAGGTGGCTTTTTCTTATTTTGAAAAGTCAGGCAGATAATATTGTTAAAATTTTTAGTCCCTCGAGTAGATTTACCATGTAAATATGTGGGTCATGTAAACATTGTTTCTAGCTTAAAAAAAATATTGAGGACTTCACTGTTTCCAATTGGAAAACAGAGCCAAGCAAATGGACATTGGGAAAAAGATTATACAACACACAGTGTTCCCTTCAGCTGGCTTTTCCGTGTACTCATTACAGCCATTATATTTACAGAACAATTAAAGGAAGGAAAATGATCATCAGCAAACTGTCTAGACACTTGCCATCTCTCATTGAATCCAAGAGATGTGATTATTACTGTCATTACCTAAGAGGCAAGAAAATAACCTGAAGTTTACACATGTTTACAAAATCATGGCTTACCTTACCTAGTAAGTAAAGAATTAATTATTATTGTCTAGTAGATACAAAAGTATGTCACTCGCAAGTTAACTAGCATTTTCTGCCTGCCTACATCAAAGCAATCCATGTACACAGCTTGGTGCTAGTTCTATGTTTCTCCTAATGGTAAAGCAAAGGTCGCAGGGCCCCAGCCCTAGAGAATCCGGTTCAGCAAACCCGAGTCTGGGCTGGAGCATTTTAATCACCGTTTCTAAAAAGTCCCTAAGTGTTGCTGGTGCTGCTGGTCTGGGGTCTACATTTGGGTAACCACTGTCTTAAGCTGTGAGGAAACTGTTAAGAAATAAACTATCATTTACAAATAAATATTTAGTAATTTCTCAGAGAAATAGTACTGCTTCCACATTTTCAAGTAGCTGCTTCATTTTGCACGATAGTGCAGAAGACGTCCTACACCTTCTCGAATTTATGCCAGAGATCCTTACACCTGGATGGGCTCTTTAACCTGAAGAAGAGAGGATCATGAGAAACAAGGTCTTCGGATATCATAGAGCAGAGAGAATGGACTGTTTGTGTTGTACCACAAGCAGAACTATAATAAATAAAGAGAGATTAAGAGGAGTCGGATTCTGGCTTCCATGCACTGGCTGACCTCGTGGTGTGGGTTTTCTGCCTGTAGGAATATTCAGTCAGCACCTGAATGACCATCTTGCAGAAAAGTCATTGAGACTAACCTCCTTCTTACTTTCAAATATGAGTCGATACGTTTTGATAAGTCATGTAGAATTTTTAAAAATGTAGGTGAGAAGTTCCGCATCTAGAGAAATAAACCCTTCATGCACTTACACCCCATTTATAAGAAGTGTTTAGACACTCAGATGTCCTACACGGTGCCTCCTCCCAGGACTAAGGCACTCATTTCCCCAGCTGCTGGGGGTGCTGGTGGCTGACAGCTCTCAGCCAAGTCAGAAGGTCTTCTTAAGGTCTTGTCTGAGCACAAGAGGAGCATGGCCCAGCCTCCCTCTGGGAGGATTTCAGTTCACATCCAGTCACTAGTTGGTGTAAGAGTATACAAGCCCATCACTGTCCTCAGCTCTGGACAACTCACAAGAACCATTCTAGCTCTAGAGCTTCCTCAGTCTGAGCAGCTGATGGCTTTGCTGCAAATGCATCCTAGTTCAGCTCCCCTCACTGCCCAGACCAGGTGTTGATCCCGAGAGCACCTGCCCATGAACTAACCATGCAAATCTGTGTCTTAGAGTTCCCTACCTGGAGCACCCAACAAATGAACTTTCTTTGTAGTGTTGGTTTCTTTTAAAATGTATTTTATGTTTCCTTACAACTGTGTTCACTCAGTCAACAAAAAACTGAGTGTCCCAGAGTCGCTCACAAAGGAATCGTGAAAGACAGAAACCACTCTACTTTCAGCAAAAATGGATTTAATACGAGGCAATGGGTCCTTCCAAACTGTTGGAATGGCTGGGCCCCCATGACTGACTGCCATCTCTGCCACAACCCAAAAGATAGCAATGAAATCCTAATGTTCTATACCGTACATATAGACAATTTTTATTTTAAAAGAGAAGGTGTGGAATCCAAAAGACTTGTCTAATTGATGAGTGCAGATCTCAGTATCTCGGGTGCAATTCCAAGATCAGAAAGCAGTGGCTGGAACCATTGGTCCCAAAGCCCCATCAGGCCTGCTAGATCCGTCGCCGCAAACTGGAAGCCTTGTACACTCTCTACTTCTTTCCCCATCTGACATAGTTCTAGATTCAAACAGATGCAAGCATAGGATTCAGGAACATAGATCACATCTGGAAACTTAACCTGGAATGTGGTCTGGAAAAGGTTTGTCTTTGGCTCTCTGGCTTTTGTAATATAGGAAGTCACACCAAAAGGAAGTTGGGAGAGATGAAGTATGAGCCTGTTGGCTGTATCTACCACACACAGTCCTTGCCTTCACCAGGTTTACATTTTCGACAATACCAGTAGGAAGACAATAAATAAATAAATAAATAAATAAATAAATAAATAAGGCAGGTGGCTTAATTAGTCTTAGATAATGGTTTATTATAAGATTAATAAACGTCAAAGGGGAAAAAAATGTTTAGGTTTGATAACAGTCAACCCAATTTATTCCTTATAGCAATTCATATTGTAGTGTCCACGTCATACGGTTAATTGGAATATGCCATTTGGTAATGTTTACATGGAATACTTTGGGCCTCGAAGGACAGTGTGCAAGTTTAGACATGTGTGCTACCACTGTTGAAAGAATTCTACTGGACTCAGCAAAACTGATTAATTAGATTTGGAGAGTTTATGCTGTGGAAATTAAACTTGATTTGGGCTTGACCTAACTCAAATTTCTGCAGATTTTCAATGTGAAAAAGATTAACATTGAAGAGTACAGAATACAGGTTATTCTATCCAAGAGGTTTATATTTTGACCAAAAAGAAAGTAAAGAAACTTTTTGCTGAGTGAGCCTGAGCAAATAATACAAATTTGAGTATAAAACATTGTTGCTTAAGCTGTTCTTGATGAAAGACAGCTTTGAGAATCTAGGAAAAGCTATAAACATTATATTGCAGAAATGTACACTTATATTTATATACTGGGTGGGGCAAAAGTAGGTTTAAGGTTGTTCGTATGGGAAAGAATACAATGAATAATAAATAACACAAGAATAAACTTTGTGTTTTGCGTACTCACACCTGTAAACCTACTTCTGCCCCACCCTGTACATGTACATACACAAATATCAGCTGTTTCACAGACACTTTGAAATCCTGAGTTCTAAACTCCTGGGTTCTTGGCTTAAGAAGTTCTAATCTAAAGTGGAATGCTTTCATAATTTCTGAGGATTTTGTGAGTTTTCAGTTCTAATGTATACATGTATCATGTAAGTACATGTATAATATTTAATATGTACATACAGTTATCCCTCAGTATCTAAGGAGGAGTGTTTCCAGGACCTCCGTGGGTACCAAAATGCACAGATGCTCAAGTCCTTTATATAAAACTAGAGGCCCAGTGCAAGAAATTCATGCACGGGGAGGGGGATCAGGGGGATGTGTGTGTCCCTCAGCCCAGCCTGCACCCTGTCCAATCTGGGATCCCTCTCACAGTCCAGGACTGCTGGCTCCCAACCACTCGCCTGCCTGCCAGCCTGATAACCCTCTAACCACTCCCCTGCCAGCCTGATCGACACCTAACTGATCCCCTGCCAGCCCGATTGCCCCTAACTGCCCTCCCCTGCTGGCCCAGTCACCCCCTAACTGCCCTTCCTTGCCAGCCTGGTCACCCCTAACTGCCCTCCTCTGCCAGCCTGGTTGCCCCCAACTGCCCTCCCCTGCAGGCCTGGTCACCCCTAACTGCCCTCCCCTGCTGGCCTGGTCATCCCTAACTAACCTCCCCTGTTGGCCTGATCGCCCACAACTGCCCTCCCCTGCCGGCCATCTTGTGGTGGCCATCTTTGACCACATGGGGGCAGCCATCTTGTGTGTTGGAGTGATGGTCAATTTGCATATTACCTCTTTATTATATAGGATGGGGTAGTATTTGCCTATAACCTACACACATTCTCCTGTATGCTTTAAATCATCTCTAGACTTTATGGTACCTAATACAATGTTATGAATAGTTGTGATGCTATATTACTTAGAGAATATTGACAAGAAAAAGATGTCTGTTCATGTACAGATGCAACCATTGTAGGCCTAACTACCTAGTCCACGTCAGCTGTCAGCAACAACATAACTTTTTTTCTTTTCAAATCTTTCCATCCACCATTGGTGCTGATCCACGCATACAGAACTGTGGATATGGAGGTCCAACTGTATGTCCAACTGTACATATATAACACATATGCATGTATACAAATGAAATATATCCTACTGAATTTCATGCTGGAAAACAAGTGTAGGCTAAGTCAGTTGTCTCAAAAATTGTTACTATGCACCCTCCTTAGTAAACTATTTTTGAGATTTTTTTCTGCTACTAAGTTTTCCAGAGGCTAGAACATTATTTGTTTCTCTGTCTGTTACACACTAATAAAATAGAGGCAGGTCACTTAATACCGACTGAGTAGGGCTATCATTTTGAGCAAATCACACATCTTTTAGTCTTTGTCTTTATAAATTTCGTTCATAGTGAGATTTGTATCCTGTTCAGTGCTAAGATCTATAATTATTTCAATTGCTACTAAATTATGGGATTATATTTATTGGATTGTTTTTGATAGACACAGACAATATGGATAAGAGCAGGCCGTGCTTGTACATTATGCCTCAACAATACGAAATACTAAACTGAAGCAAAAGGGAATTTTTTTATGCTCTGAACCTAATGGACAAAATGAATAAATGTACTTCTCCCTTTTCTAAAATAATGTTTTTATTGATTTTAGAGAGAGAGGAAGGGAGAGGGAGAGAAAGAGAGAGAAACATCAGTGTGAGAGAGAAACATCCATTGATTGCCTGCATGTAACCCAACAAGATCCAGCTGGCAACCCGGGCATGTGCCCTGACCGGGAATCAAACCAGTGACTTTTCAGTGCACTCAGCAAACTGAGCCACATGGCCAGGGCTGAATGTGCTTTGCTTTTAAAAAAAAATTTTTTTATTGATTTCAGAGAGGAAGGGAGAGGGAGAAAGAGATAGAAACATCAATGATGAGAGAGAATCATTGACCAGCTGCCTCCTGCATGCCCCTTACTGGGGATCGAGCCTGCAACCCTGCACAACCCGGGCATGTGCCCTTGACCAGAATCAAACCCAGAACTTTTCAGTCTACAGGTCAATGCTCTATCCACTGAGCGGAACTGGCCAAGGCTGAAAGTGCTTTTCTTTAGGAATAAATATAACTTTAACACATGATAATGAAGTTATCATGGGGTTTGTGACCCGAGCCCCAGGGTACTCAGAGCAGCATAGACAGTAATAATGCTTCATAGGACCCGGTCTGTTTGTCTTTCATCCTAAATTTGCCAAAGGAACATGGTGGGTAAAGCACTGAAGTAGAATGCTGTGGTTGATATGCTTAGGCCTGGGATTGCCTGGGGAGGGGCCTCAAAGGCACTGATTAGGCAGAAAAGTATTAATAATGAGAGCAACCATCATAACATTAGCTCAGGGCATGGTGTGCAAAGCTAAAGAATATCTGTGCCTGCATGTAGGGAGCAGATTTAGAAAACTTGGTTTATTTTATTATTATTGTGGGGTAGAGTGCCTGAGGTGAAGGGCTAGGTGGCCGACTAAGGGGAGGTGCTGGAGTGGGGAACCCTATGGCATCTGATAGCAGGGCCCTGTGTTTACCTGGGAGGCAGCTGTATAATTTGCTGTTTCATTTCTGTGTTTGCCTCCTGCTGCAACCAGCTGGCAGGGAGGGCCCCTCTGGTGTTTTGAATCAAGAAGAGGATAAGACTCACTCTGGCTTCATTCAGATAACCTGAACATTTTGAGTTTGGTTCCTGGCAAGAGAAATGTGTACTTTGGGGTTTATTTTTTTTTTCAATTGTGGTGGTATGTTGGCTGAGTTGGTCTTCTTTTAAGACTTGAGAATTTATTTATGAAGTAGTGCCTGGACTTAAGAAAAGTAATATCTACCTATGGAAGGAACTCTGTGTCTCATTTGAAAACAATTGGCATCTATGAGCAATGGTTGTTTAATAAGGAAATAGCTATAGGCAAGTGATAGAAATTATTAGATATTGATTGACATAATATGGATCTTTCTCTTAGCTTCAACTTAATTAACTAGGATTTGTTACTTGAATTTAGAGTCATTGTTTCAATCATGAAAAAGAGAAAATGTTGTATGCCTTTTGTCTTTGAAGTAATCTCTACTTTTTCTTTAATTTTTCTGTTGATGTGCATTGCCTTATTAGTATATTTATATATGTATAAAATCTTAGGTGTTCAGTTCAATTATTTTTACATGCTGGTCACACCTTTGTAACCACTACCCAAGTCAAGATATACACTATTACTAGAAGTTTCCCTTGTGTTCTCCTAACCCTCACCTTCCCCTAACACCCCCAAAGAAAACAACTATTTTGACTACCATCACACTGGTTGTTTTTGCCTGTTGGAGACATTTATGTAAGTGTAATCATACAGTATATATATTTTTTGTGTCTGGCTTCTTACACTCAATGGTACGTCTATGAGTCTATTAATGTTGCTTGTAGAAGTAGATTTTTTATGTTTGTAGCCATGCAATATTTGTATAAATATTCTTTTTTAAAATATATTTTTATTGATTTCAGAGAAGAAGAGAGAGGGTGAGAGAGATTGAAAGAATCAGTGATCAGCTGCCTCTTGCACATCCCCCACTGGGGATTGAGCCCGCAACCCAATGTGCCCTGACCAGGAATCGGACCATGACCTCCTGGTTCATAGGTCGATGCTCAGCCACTGAGCCACTCCAGCAAGGCTCATTATTCTAAAATGATACACATTTTTCTATTCATCGATATTTGGGTTGTTTATAGTTTTTCACTAAATCAGATAATGATATTGTTCATTTTTGTACCTAACCTTTCAGTGCACATATATACACATTGTTGACATCTAGTGCACTTGCTGTATGATAAGGTGTTTGTATGTTTTGCTTTAGGAGATATTGTCACACAGCTTTCCAAAGAGATTGTCCCAATTTATACTCTCATTGGCAGTACTTTCCCCCAGCATTTCTGGATTTCTGGTGGAGTATAGTGGTGACAGTGTGTGTGTGTGTGTGTGTTTCATTTAATCTTTTTTTTTTAAGACTGTACTTTGTTTAGAGCAGTTTTAGGTTCACAGCAAACAAGAGAAGGTACAGAGATTTTCCATGTACCCCCTGCTCCTACACATGAATAACCTCCTCCTTATGACATCTTCCACCATGTGTTACATTTATTACTACTGAAGACCTACACTGACATGTCATAGTCCGAGGCCACTGTTTACATTAAGGTCACCACCAAGAGTGGGTTTGGGAAAGTGTATAATGACATGTATCCATCATTACATCATGCTACAGAATATTTTTCACTGCCCTACAAATCCTGCCTGTTTCCACAGTTTTTGCCTTAGCTAGAATATCATATAATTGAAGTCATTTAGTATGTAGCCTTTTCAGATTGGCTTCTTTCACTTAGTAATATACATTTAAGGTTCCTCTCTGTCTTTTCATGGTAGGTAGCTCATTTCCTGTTAGCACTGAATAGTACTCCATTGTCTGGAAGTATCACAGTTTATTAATCCCCTCACCCACTGAAAGACATATTGGTTGCTTCCAGATTTTGGCAATTCGGGATAAAGCTGCTGAAAACATCTGTGTGCAGGTTTTTGTGTGGACATAAGTTCTCGTCTTCTTTGGGTAATTACCAAGGAGTGTGATTGCTGGGTCCTGTGGTAAGAGTGTTAGTTTTATAAGAAACCACCAGACTGTCTTCCATAGTGTCTGTACCATTTTGCATTCCCACCAGCGATGATTGAGAGTTCCTGTTCCTCTATATCCTTGCCGACATTTGGTGTTGTCTGTGTTCCAGATTTTGGCCATTCTAATAAGTGTGTAATTTTAAAACTGTTGGTTTAATTTGCATTTCTCTGATAACATAGGCTATCGGGCATCTTTTCATATGCTTACTTGCCATCTATATATCTTTGGAAAAATATTTGTTCAGATGTTTGAGCCATTTTTAATCAGTGGTTCATTTTCTTATTGTTGGGTTTTAAGAATTCTCATTTAGATCTCTACACCATCTGGAATCAATTTTTGTGTATTGAGGTCATGGGATTAAGATTCAATCATCTTACTTTCCCCACACTGCAGTGCGATGTTACCTTTATCATAAGTTGATGGCCATATATTTGACTGTTTCAGGACTTTATTGTATGCCATTAATCCATTTTTTAAATTCTTGTGTCAATATCATAAAGTCTTAATTACTGTTATTTAAAAAAAAATCTTGATGTCTGACTTTTTCTTGTTCAAAATGGCCATTTTGTATTTGAATATGAATTTTAAAATAAGCTTATCAATTTTTAATAAAGATAATGCTGAGGGAAGAATTGATATATTTACAGTATTTAGCAAATTCATCTATTTATTTAGCTCTTTGATTTTTCTTAGCAACATTTTGTAATATTTTTCTTTTTAAATTTTATCTTTATTGTTTAAAGTATTACAAATGTCCCCTTTTTTTCCCCTTGACTCTCCTCCCCACTCTTGTCCCCTCCCCATAATTTTATGTACAAATATTTTGCACAATTTTCATTAGATTTACTTCTAAGAATTTAATGTGCCCGATGCTTGTTTTAAAATTGTTTTTGTCTATTTTTATAGCAGTCATGCTAAATATACTTATTAATTCTAACATTACAAATTCTTTTGGATTTTTTGCATGCCCTATCATTTCATTTGCAAGTAATGTCCATTCATTTGTTTCTTTCCAACCTTATAATTTTAATTTTTAAAGTATTATTGAACAGGCTAGGGCATCAGGCATCCAGTACAAAGTGGAATAGAAGTAATCATATGAAACTTTTTGTATCTTGTTCTCTGTCTTGATAGGAAGTTTTTGATATGTCGTTATAAACTATAATATTTGCTATATTTTTGTAGATATTCTTAATCAAATTAAGAAAGATTTTCTTCTATTCCTAGTTTGCTAAAAGTTTTTATCATGAAAGAATATTGAATCTTACCAAAAGCTTTTCCTGCATCTCCTGAGATAATTATGCCATTTCCTCTTTAATTCTGTCATTGTGATGAAGTAGGTTGATTGCTTTCTCAAAGTTAAACTTCCCTTACCGACCTAAAGGAAACCCTCTTTAATGTTGTTATAGGATCTGTTTTACGATTTGATTTTCTCACATTTTATTTAGAAATTTTCAACCATGTTCCTGAAATAAATTGCCTGTAATTTTCCTTTCTCATAATGTTCTTTTCAAATTGTAGAGTAAAGGCTATGCTGACCCCACAAGGTGAGGTAGGGATTGTTCCTTGTTTTTCTCTTCTCTGAAGTGTTGTGTGAAATGACTATTTCTTCCTAAATGTGTGGGAGAATTCAACAGTGAAGTCATCGGGGCCAGAGCTTCCTTTTTAAGTGAAAATTTTAATAACATATTCAATTGTTTTAGTAGATAATAGGGTAATCTGAATTTCTTCTTTTTTTTCCTGTCAGCTTTGATATATTTTACCATTATTTTCCCCCTGGGGAATACTTTTTCATTTTATTCAAATTAAAGAAAAAATAACTAGGACCATATTTTATTATACAAAGCAAATTTTTAAATAAATCTTATCGATTGTATCAAATATATTAAAACTATATTAATATATAATATCAGTAGGATATTTTACCAATAAGTCAACCTCCTTGTGCTACTTTGATCAAATGTCTGTTTCCAGTGAGATATTAGATTAATTAAAATAAGATGTTTTTGATTACTATAATGTCTTCCACATTTCAAAAACTGTAATGCCCCCCTAGTTCTAACAAAGCCCAATATTTGCGTTTGCTATTCGCTGGTCTTAAGAGTTTATTTAAATTTCCTTGATCATGCTTCTTGTTAGGGGTAAAGTGCTTGCTACCATGAAAGGCTTCTTAACAGTTTAAAGATGAATTGCTTATAAAATTCATGGCTTCATTGTCTGTCAATACCATTAAATATACCATATCTATTGCCTATATTCCAGCCACTGTCTAGAAGTTCAGATCGTTTTTATCGCATTTGCATTTATTTTTCTCAAACATTTAGATTAAAACACAACAACAACACACACACACAAAGGCTGTCAATTTGGTCTAGTATTTTCAAGAGAATTAATGCAGATTCCAGTCCCTCCAGAAATATCACCCTAGGTTGTAAAATCCCCTCCGCACTGTTTACCTTTCTTTCCTTAGAAATGGGTTCAGAGTAGAGCAAACCACAGGTAAACTCCTAAAGTTTCAATAGGGATGGGGACATGAGGTGAGGAATAGTGAGGGCAACGTTCAGGATCTAGGTCAAGCATATTCGTGAGAGCCCCACCAATTCAAATTTAGGGTAACTTGTCTGAGGTCCAGAGGCAGGGACTACACAGGCTGCCTTTATGAGGAGTTTGGTTATACAAGCTCTGGGTCAGCTCCCATTCTTTGTGGCTACCCAGGCCAAGCCTATTTAGCTGGCCGGGTGGACCAAGGAAAGCAATGACTACTGGGTGCTTTTCATTGCTAATCCTGGTCTTGACTCACGCTGTGACCTCTCTTGGTGTGTTTCTTCAGCTGGAAAGGGAAGATAATAATAATGACCTATTTAATAAGGTGTGTTGTGTGGATTAACAGCTAATAACATGTTTCACAAGACAAGGCAGCATTGAGCTTGTAAATACTAACAGAACGTTTCTCCATACTACAAAGTACATTAGTGCTTCCCTTGAAGAAAGCCCAATAGGCCAGAAAATGAACACACAAAGCAGTTGAAATAAGGTGAATTTTTACTTGACAGGAGTAACTTCATTTTCTAAAAGAATACTCCCCAGTTTTCCTTTTGATAGTTGGTTTACCCCTGTGCATTTAAAAGTTATTTTAAAATCCATCCATATCTAGTCTATTATTTTAGTGTATAGGACTCTGAATACATTTTTTCAGTATGCTTGGATATGATTCCCCCCCCCCAAATTTCAACTAAGTATAAATATCATATAGTATGTCACTTGTATATAATCATAAGATTTATGTAAAGTCAACTATACTTATATAGATCCTGTTGGTGCTTTTGTTGCTTCATCATGAGGGATTCCTATATTACTTGGGGGTAATTGTGTTAAGCTTAATTATTTTGAATTTCTTCTAGGACTTGATAATATATCACATCAGGTACTTTACTTCCAATCATTTAGCCTTGAGTCAGCTGTTAGCAGTTGAAATGATATATGCCCACCAATTAATTCTCCATTCAGTGCATTCCATTTCCATTTTGTCTGCTTTTGTTATTCACAAAGATGAAGAAAAGTCGCGGATGCAAATGAATAGGATGTATGAGTTGTTTTATTGAGAGGAAATCATAGATAGTGATCATTTCTAGCCACTAAAAAGGATTTAACTGAATTTTGGAACTATTGTCACCATTACCAAGGCAAGGTCAAATACAAAGACAAGAAATTATGCTGCTAAATGAATCTGCAAGTAAAAAAATTGACTCTCGTGTTTAGTAAATATTGTTAAAATAATTTGCAAAACATAAAAAGGAATGAATGACTAGGCATTTAGTTGAAATTTTGCCCAGGTTGTGGCCTAATGTTTTCTTACAGTGGCATTTATAATTATCTTTTTGTACATTAGTAGATATTTTAGTAGGCATTTGAGAGGATTTATATAAGACATCTTATTTGATCTTTACAAATGAACTACTTTTAAACTCTTTAGTTCATTTCCTTAGTTTCTTGAGTGATGTGAAGAGTACATATAATTTTTTCTTTCTATGGGAGGAAAGAGGAACTCAGTTTGTTCGGTTATTCATCTATTCATTTTTCCAAAAAATATTTATGAAGCTTTACCTATAGCTATGCAATTAGTTTAAAATTATACTAAATAATGATTTATACTATAATTATCTTTGAAATATCAAGTCCTCCTCACT
>NW_005358649.1:5988232-5992918 GCF_000412655.1 Myotis brandtii
GAGAGAGAGAGAGAGAGCGTGAGTTACCTTAATATTGAAGTAGTTAGGAAATCCTTGTGTGTGTTTTTGTTGTCAGTTCATTAAAACATTAGAACTAGATATCAATTTTCTTAAACAACATAAATTAAGATAAACCACAACATTATGGGAACTCTGTAATCTTGTCACCATGTACAATGTTTAGCCTGTGCCAATGCAAGAGTCTCAGGATCAGGTCTCCACAGAAAAGGTTCTGCCAGGGACTGTAACTATTGGAGATATGCTTTTGAAATTAATTTCTGCTGTGAGGTAATTCTTAGACTTTGAATAAATGTAATATTCTACTCCCATTAGACATTAAACACAATAGACTAGAGACGGTCTTATTCACAACTGCTCTGCTAGGAGTCCAATATTTTCAACATTATTTCAGAATGAGTCTATATACAATTGAGGACTGTTAGCACAGGACCTTCCTCAGGGAACACCACACAGATTTCATCACTCTGATCCCAGACATGTGTGGTCAGAGACCATATTCATCCTAAAATTCAAAGCATAGCCCCTGACCTAAAGGAACATCTGTCCCAAAATGTCAATGGTGCCAAAGTCAGTACTTGAGAAAACCAGGTCTAGAGTAAAAGAGTCACCAATAGTTCTTTTATTGATTAATAAAATATTTTTTAAAAATGTCCTTTCATAAGCAAAAATTTTCAAGATAAACTGATTATCTGGTTTTTGTATTAGTTTCTGTTATAACTACAATTGTGTGATATAGGCATTTGAGGTGACTGTAGTTATAAGGCCACAAGTAGGAAAATGTCATATTTCATTATCTTGAATCGGTGGTCATTTTTTACTTTGCTGTGTTGGTTGGCATCACTGAAACACTGAAGAATTTGGTAGCATGTACTCCATCCAGCACAACGTCATGTCTGAAGATTACCCATATCATAAGGACGCCAACACTTACCAGCAAAGCAGCATCGCAGACATGATTTCTTTATGCTTCAGTTACCTCTGTAAAATGAACATATCACCTCGATTATAGAATGCCTGAGTATTAGAGATAACAGAAGAGCAAAGCACATCGACACACAGCAAGCACCTAAATATACTAGCCACGATGATTATTTCCTATATAAGTTCTTTTTTCCTGTTATTAGTATTTTACCTGTAAGTGACCCAGATTTCACAGGATGTTGATGGTATTTGAGAATATACAAACAAATCTCAGAAAAACTGATAGGAATACAGAAGGGATGTAACAATCTATCTGATCAAAAAAACCCTTAGTTATATATCCGAATAACATCAAATTATATTCCATAAGAAAATCATATAAAATGAGAGATTGTCATGTTTTCTGTTACTTTGTATACCTTGTATTAGTATAAGCCTGCTCCATCATTTACTGGGTTTCTAAGGGCCATGTGTCTGCAGTTGATGCAATTGGAACACTAGATGGCACTCTTGTATCTTTTTAAAAAAATATATTTTTTATTTCAGAGGGGGAGAGGGAGAGAGAGATACAAACATCAATGATGAGACAGAATCTTTGATCAGCTGTCTCCTCCATGCCCCCTACTGGGAATCGAGCCCACAACTCCGGCTTGGGCCCTGACCAGGAATCAAACGCTGACCTCCTGGTTCATTGGTCAACACTCAACCATTGAGCCACACTGTCTGTGTGGGTGGCATTCTGGTATCTTTGATCCAATGAATACAATTACACTTTTCATTGTTTGCAAACAAATTAGGACCACTGTTCAAACCTGTAATCAACAGGATTTTGCAGGAACATCTGATGCACTCTCATATTGTTTCTGTGATATACTCACCTAAGTGGAATATGCATACCAAGGACTCAGGACATGCATAAACTCTGCGGCTACTATAAAATTTACCAATAAATTCCTCCATCTCTTTTCATGGTGAAAGGCTCCAATCAGTTTTAATATGACTGTACCACTTAAAACTTAGTTTAATACACCTATCTGGAAAGGTCTTCGTTCTTCAAGAAAGTTTCAATAAGAATTAGCTCGTTATGTTTGTTTCCTCCCTAATAGCCTAATACCTTAAGATTTCATATTCTTTTTTTTAAAATATATTTTATTGATTTTTTACAGAGAAGAAGTAAATTCCTCCATCTCTTTTCATGGTGAAAGGCTCCAATCAGTTTTAATATGACTGTACCACTTAAAACTTAGTTAATACACCTATCTGGAAAGGTCTTCGTTCTTCAAGAGGAGTTTAAATAAGAACTAGCTCATTGTGTTTGTTTCCTCCCTGATAGCCTAATACCTTAAGATTTCATATTCTAAGAGTTACCATCAGATCAGACAGACTATGGGCTCAGTCCCACAAGATGGCCCCTCCTAACTTGGAATGCCAATCATAAGTTCCAGGGTGTCACCTGTACTTCTTACCTGGGGGCTATAGATCAGGTTTCCCACGACTCCCACCTTAGGTTCAATAATTTGCTGGAATGGCTCATAGATCTCAAAGAAACATTTTATGTATTCAATTATTGGTTTAATATAAAGCATAAAATTCAGAAACAGCCAGAAGGAAGAGATAAATAGGGCAAGGAAAGGGAAAAGAGGCAGAGCTCCCATGCTCTCTGGGTCACCACTCTCCCCCCCCATCTCCACATGTTCATTAACCTGGAAGCTCTCCAAACCCATACTTCGGGGATTTTTATGAGACTTCCTCATGTAAGCATGATTGATTATGAACTCCGTTTCCATCCTGCTCTCCTCTGTGGAGAACGGGGAGTGGGGTTTGGGGAGGCTGAAAATTCCAAGCTTCTAATCATGGCTTGGTCTTTCTAGCGATCAGCCCCCATCCAGGAGCCCACCCACAGTTGCCTCATTAGAACAAAAAACACTCCTATTAAGCAGGAAATGCCAAGGGATTTAGGAGCTGGGTGTCAGGAACCAGGGTCCAAAGACTGAAAACTAGAACAAAAGATGCTCCTAGATCTTATCACATAGGAAATGTTGAGAGTTTTGGGGCTTTGTGCCGGGAACCTGGGGCAGAGACCAATATATTTTTTCTATTATCTCACAAGGCTCTACCCATAGTAGATGTTATAAGGTAGTTGTTATTTGCACAAATATACATAAATATATAATTTTAAATGGGTATTGGAATGTCAGGGTAAGGTTAAACATTTTCTATTTGCAACAGCTTATTTTTTATAGATCAGTGTTTTCTCACATCTTTCTAATGATTAAATCATTTTGAATATTTGGGTTTTTCAAATGATAGTGCTCTAAAATTGGGTCAGATGCATGTGCAAAAGTGTAGATTTTGCATCTGGTTTAAGTAAACATGTCACTCATTCTTATATGTAGAACACTGAAATTACATTGTCTAAAAAATATGGGCTTCATAAAAGTTCTTATATTTTTAAACATCAATTAGCACATTCTCTTTAACTTTCATTCATTGGGTTCTAGAAATTCTTAAATGTTAAGTGTGCTGTGTTCAAACATCTATAAATTGAGAAATAATGTGTGTAATCCTGCTCTTGTCAAAGGTGTTTGACCTTGAACTGTACCACCTAGAGCTTTGAAATTTTTCAGGTATAAAATATAACTTTTGATAGTGTGGGACTGTAATTTTAGTATTAACAGATCCCATCTGATTATCTTGGTTTGAGTTTTACTTTTTGGTTTTGTGATTTTTTTTATTCCATGTATATTTACACTTCAAAATAACAGGATCTGCCTGAATATTCATAAGTACATTATTATTGGTGCCTCTTTAAAGAAGTTGGAGTGATTTTTCCCCTCAGAATCTGAACCTGTCAATCACTCAACAGGCCTTTTTTCCCTGTTCCTCTGTGCCAAAATCCACTACTTGTAGGTTGTTTGGCTCTCCGTTAGCCCTCACAAGCTGAAATCCGACACTGAATAAACCATCAATATTTTTGTTATAAAGTCTCCTGCTTTTATATCAGAAAGGTGGATCATGCGGCGCTGAGTGAAATCTCAAGAACATTCATTAAATGTCAAGAACCCAAACCGACCTAAGATGCATTTTTCTAAATGGCACACTTCAAGTCATTAGAGTTGAATTCAGTACTTCTGAACTTCTTCGTATCTGTGACCCATCCGTCAGCAGCATTAGCTAGCATGTGAGCCCTGAATGGGCCATAGAGGAAAACATGGGCCACCACCCAGCATCTTCCTCCGCCCAGAAGTTCATGGAGCTTTTGTTCTGCAGTGCTCTGGAACTTGCTATCCACATAAAGCCAAAGTATGCAAACAAGCCCACTTTAATGGGCTTCACTGGTTGATTTGGGGTTAGTTTCCCTTAGTTCATCATTTCTAAAATGTACTCGTTGAAACACCATGAAATTGAATGAATGTTTTGCTCAATTTTGGTTTAAAAGAGGTGGTTTACCTTAGGTAAGTGAGCCCTAACTAGATCTTAGTTAGAAGAATGTAAAAGTACATTAACAACAGATTGCTCCAAGGTGAAACCTTAGCTTTTCTGTGTGTGTGTGTGTGTGTGTGTGTGTGTGTGTGTGTGTGTGTATGTGTTTAAATCTTTGTTTTTTTCTGGGTTAAAAAGAATTATTTGTTAATTTGCTATTGACTCAAATTATAATTTCATTATGGTATTTCCATTTAACCTACAAGTCAATTGTACTTCAAATAGTAAATTATAGATATACTAGAGGCCCGGAGGCCCGGT
>NW_005358649.1:6002235-6015557 GCF_000412655.1 Myotis brandtii
GGCTGCTGAAAGCAGGTATCTGGGTTTGTTTGGCTTCTATAATTGAAACACTGTTGCAACTCCAGCTCTGAGGCCCGGCTGGCTGAAAGCAGGTATCTGGGGTTTGTTTAGCTTCTATAATTGCAACATTGTTTCTTATAGTGCAGCTCAGAGGCCAGCAGCGGCAGGCGGGGAACCTTGGCTTCCTCCATCACTGGAGCAAGCAAGCCTCCTGTTCGCTTCAGCTGCCTGGCTGCCGGCCACCATTCTTGGTTGGAGTTAATTTGCATATTGCCCTGATTAGCCAATGGGAAGGGTAGCGAAGTTACGGTTAATTACCATGTTTGTCTATTATTAGATAGGATTCTTGTAGAGATGACGATCTTGAGCATAATGATGGTTTAATAAAGAATTTATATCCCTAAATTGAACTAATAAACATGAGTTTGTTCTTATCAATTGGATAGATAGCATAGAGTTTGGAGATATATTCTCTGGCATTTATTTAATATTTAAGATACACTGACATAAAAATCACATTTTCCATTCTATTTTATTTATACTATTACCTATTCCTTGGAAAACATTCTATTTTTATATTGTTTATATAGTCTCTCAATATGCAACATATAGTATACTAGAGGTCTGGTGCACAAATTTGTGCATGGGTGGGGTTCCTTGACCTGGCCAGCGATCGGGGCGGCTGGGCGGTTGGGGGAGGAGGGACTGCGGGAGGTTGGCCGTGGGAACGCACTGACCACCGGGGGCAACTCCTGCATTGAGCATCTGTCCGCTGGTGTTCAGTGCACATCATAGCGACCAGTCAACCGGTCATTCAGTCAGCTGGTCATAACAGTCACTTAGGCTTTTATATATATAGATTATATTTTATAAATATAAATTTGTATTTTATTTATGCGAGATAAGCAACTTGCCTAAAATTGTGTGAATGACAAGAATTTTTCTCACTCTGCTGACAAAGTAGAGGGAGCACTCAAGAGTGGGGACATGTTGTTCCTAATCTCGGTTTTCTGCCGAGCAGTTGCTGATGGAGAGAAATTCATACCTCGGGATGACTGTCACCATGGCACCTGTGCTGGGGTCCAGGCTCTAACTGAATCACCCTTCACATATGTCACCACCCATGAAAAGTCCACCCATCTGTTTTTTTCTAACTTGCTGCTCCTTTGATGCTTTTCCAGTGACTGAGCCAAACTTTTCTCTCTCTTGTACAAATTGATGGAATCATGACACGTTAATATCAGAATATCTTACTAAATAAGACAGGACAGCTTCCAAGTTAGAAGTCATCCCATCCCTCCAACCACCTCCACACCAGCCAATGAGACTCTGCTTGACTACTAGGATTGGCAAGTTCAGGAAATCAGCAGAAATCCCATTCTAATTCGAGAAAGCACAACCATCAGGAACTTCATACTCACGATGCCCAAGTTCTGTAGCAGAGCTGAAAGGAAAACCAACACACTGCATAAGTGGAAACATGCAAATACTCAAGCCAGATATATTTTTCTTTACATTAACAAATCCACTTTACTCTCCCCAGAGAATGTCTACCTCTAGACCTCAAACATACCCCTTGTCTGAGAATGCAGAATGTATTTGGCTGGAAGTCAAATAGGATCTTTGCACTGTAAGGAGGCATTTCCTCTCCTCCAGGGTGGGAGGGAGCAGTGAAGGGAGTGGGGCACCTACTTACACACTTGCACACACACACACACACACTTACACAAACACACACTTATGCAAACCTACACATGCACACAATCTTACACAGTTACACACATTTCACACACCCTAGCACACCTGCACACACACATAAACACACTTACACACATGCTTACACACACCGGCACATGCACACTCATACACCCTTACACAGTTACATACTTACACACATACTTACACATACCTTAACACACATGCTCACACAGTTACATATGCACACTGACACACACACACACACACACACACACACACACACACACACACCCTTAAACCTACCTCCCTGCTGTAACCTTGCAAAGCCAGTCCAAGTTGTGAGGAGGGGTGTGGGAATTAACCTATGCACTCTGCTTTTATAAAATGTATATTTAGAAAATCATTTCTTGAGAAATAAGAAAAAATATGGAAAATTAATTTCTGATTGATGACAGAGTTTCTCTATGATAAAGAATGTTCCAGCATCTTTTTTTTAAAGATAAATCAAGTTCACTAATTTGCCCATGGTGTAGAACAGCTTATGTTTTATTTTCAGAATCCAACAGAAATAGTACTAAATACAAAGTGTTACTTTTCTCCATTTTTTGGTCAAACAGATGGGAAAGTGGAATAAAATAGGAAGTCTTTACTTGAAGAGATGAAAAGGAAAATATATCCATGTAACAGATATTGTGAAAAATTCTCTTTCAAATCTAATGGTATTTTTTGGCATAATCAAGTGCTATGTCCTAGTAAATTTTTCACAATATATTTTAAAACTCTCGACTAAGGGATTTCTATTTGTCTAATTTTAGTAATTTTAATTAGGTTTTGTTTTCCCAAACCTTTATAGAAATTCCATTTTCTCCTGGTAAATTTGGAGATACTTTCTCCAAAAGAAAATCTGTTTTTTATTTTTATGAGTAAGCATTTTCTCGGGACTTTGAAAAAGGACTCCAGCAATACAACAAAATTACTTTGCAGGGAAAAGTGAACACGTTGCAAATTAAATCATTAAATGCTGAGAAAAAGTCATTCTGTCTTATTACTTATTTTTTCTTATTATCTTATTAGAAATATTTGCCTCTATGATATAAAAGCAAAAAAGGGAAGGTGTGTCGAAAATTTTAGGGATCAGCAAAAATAGTTTATATTTGAGGATTTTTATTTTTTTAAAAATCAATACAGAATAAAAATATAATTTGCAATCATCTAGCACAATAAGAAAAAGTTCATGCCTTGCAGCCCAGATATTTATATTTATAGAAAATCTCTGATATACATAAAGAAATATTTATTGCAAGATTCTTAGTATAAACAAAAAAGGAGGCGTTACTAACTAAATGTTCATCAATAGGGGATTGATAAAATATGTTATATTTATAAGATGGGATATAGCCTATCAGTTAAAATGAATGAAACTAAAATCAATGTATCAAAAATAAGTCTCAAAGTACAATGACAATAGAATTGTAAAATGATGCAAAAATGTATGGTACCATCTATGTATTTTTATACTAGAATACAAAAACACTATATGCTGTTTAAAATGCACCTATATGTATATGCAAATGTTAAAAAGATTCCAAGTAGATATACTAAGTTCAAATCCTGCTTCAAATCTTGCTATGTAAAGACTGCCTAATGTTAAATACACCAAATAATCAATAAAGGGGATTATTATCTTAAAGTAGAGGCCCGGTGCACAAAATTCGAGCACTCGGGGGGGAGGGGTCCCTCAGCCCGGCCTGTGCTCTCTTGCAGTCTGGGAGCCCTCGGGGATGTTTGACTGATGGCTTAGTCCTGCTGCCCGTGGAGAGCAGGCCTAAGCTGGCAGTCACACATCCTTAGCACTGGCACTGAGTAGGGAGAGGCTCCCGCGACCACTGCTGCGCTCGCCAGCCATGAGCCTGGCTTCTGGCTAAGAGGCGCTCCCCCTGTGGGAGCGCACTGACCACCATGGGGCAGCTCCTGCATTGAGCATCTGCCCCCTGGTGGTCAGTGCGCATCATAGCAACCGGTCATTCCGCTATTCAGTCAATTTGCATATTAGCCTTTTATTATATAGGATAACTAAAATTTTACTAAATTAATTCCCTGGGTTTTGTGGTGGTTATTGTTGAGAAATTCTAAAATAAAATAAAAATATTCAAATAAATATAATGCATAACTATTTACCCACCAATGAGAATTTAACGTTGTTATAATTTGGTCACACCTGTTTTATCTGTTTTTATACACTCACTAACATACACTATAGGTTAATTTGAAGTCTGTACCCCCATATCTAGTTACTTTCTCTTCCTTTGAGATAAATATTATGACCTTATTATAAAACCCTCTGTCAGGATTAGCAAGAGAAATTTAACCACCTACGAAACAAGAACTAAATTAATTCTCTACAGAGGTTGACTGTAAAAAAAAAAATAATGAATTTATCAGACCACTCTATTTCTTAGCTCATGAAATTGGATTCATTTAGGTAACAAAAAAGGAAGAAACATAACTCCCTACTCCTCAACCCACTTAGCAGGGATACACATGAGAACAAGTATATTGGCAGTAAAATTATAGTCAAAGAGTTTGCAGGAAAGAACAAAATGTTATAAGGTAGAATTTATCAGACCACTCTATTTCTTAGCTCATGAAATCATGTACTTTAACTTAGAATTACTTAATTTTCCATTAAGCTAAAAAGATAATATCTAGTAAGTCAACTCAATATGTAGTAAGTCAACTTGTTCAGTTTCCTGAATTTAAGACACTCAATAAATATTAATCATTTCTTCCTTCCCTTGTGTAAACATTAAAGAAACACAAAACTTAAATTCTTTAGTGGAAAGAAGAAAAATGTTTTTTTTAAAAGCTATGTTTAAGTACAATGAACATGGTTATTTTAAGAATTTGGATAAATTAAACAACAAAGGGAAGTATGCGAAGAGGCTACAAGAGAGATCTCAGATTATATTTATGTGCAGGTAATGGCTATGTAAACATGTATAAGAATAATTTGAATTTCATAAGCAAAGAAATACTCTCTTGGAAGGATGTGAAAAAGGACATGATGTGGGCAAAGCATTACATTTCAGAGATGATTTTGGCAGACGTGTCTGGAAGCATGCTATGGAAACAACATGGGGTGGAGAGGTGAGACTCCGTATGTGGAAGTTTGGAGGCGAAATGCAGTCACCCACATGTACAGGGTGCCCTTGCAGAAACAGAGGAGAGGATGTTAGGAAGGAAGAAACACTAACAGAATTCTTTCAGTTGGCATCTAAAATAATACCAAATGGTTGATTTTAGAACGAGGAGTCTTTAAAGAAAAACATGGGGATGGAAAGCTACAGAAGCAGAGGGAAGAGAGACACCAATGCCAACAGTTGGTAACATGAAAGAAATATTTTGAATAAAGTAGGTAATTTATTTACCTTGTAGAAAATTTGAAAATTAAACGTGAGAAAAATATTAACTTTTCATTCTTCAACCCAATATTATTAATTTTTGGCATGTAATTCACACACACATCCATATAGTTTTTATATAATGTACATACATTTTTATTATATAAGTTTTAATTAGCTATATTTTGAGTATTTGCATAACATTAAATATTCTGTAATAGGATTTCTCATACATTATTCTGTTAACCGTTGTTCCATAAAATCCTAATAGATTATCTATAAAAATAGGGTCAAGTTAAATTTTAAGCATTCCATAGGATATCTCTTGTATCCTTCTACGTTGTGAAACACACTGGTTGTTAAATTATTTACATATCTGAGGATTAATGACAGCTAACTGTATTTAATTTAATAGATTTTTGCACATTTATTTTCCATAGAATATATTCCAAGATTGCGTGTTTCTTAATACAAGTTTGATAAATGTTGTTATATTTAAATGTTGATATTTTATTCTATTCTGTAGATACAATATATTTAATCAATCCACTATTTTGGGAGTTTAAGGTTGTTGAATTGTTTTATTTACAAAGAGTCAAGATGGGATTATCCTTGTATTTATACTTTTTGGCACTTATTTGATTATTTTCTTTGGAGCTTTTCTATCAGTGTGTACCATTAGCAACAGTTTTAAAGGTGTATTGTTATATCATTCTTTGGAGAATTTATACCACTTTATTTTCTTTTCAGCTTTTTTTGCATATCTTCAAGTTTTTTTAATATATATTTTTATTGACTTCAGAGAGGAAGGGAGAGGGAGAGAGAGAGAAACATCAACAATGAGAGATTCATTGATTGGCTAGCTCCTGCATGCCCACACTGGGGATGGAGCCCACAACCCAGGCATGTGCCCTGACCTGGAAACAAACTGTGACCTCCTGGTTCATAGGTTGGTTCTCAACCACTGAGCTACACCAGCCAGGCCATATCTGCAAATTTGATAGTCAGTTTCAAATTCATTTTGAAAAACAAAGCGTTTATCGAAGGTGTATTTATGGGAAAGGTACAGCTGCTTTGACTTGAAAATTGGTGCTTTAACATTAAATTTTTAAATTATTTTTTTGTCTTAATAAATGAAAGTTTGGGAAAGTATCTTCACACTTGGAATTAGAGCTGGAATAGGTTTCCCCAAAGTTACATAGTGAGTAACAGCACTGGATCTAGGACACAGGTCTCCTTAGTCCCTGTCCTGTTCTCCAAACCACTAAACCACACTCCCTCAAGAAAGAATTTCCCTGTCCTGCACTCAAACCCTGTCAATAACAGGGAAAGTGCAAAAAAATTAATCATCACACCAGTACAGACAAGAAATCTGGGTTTATTTCCAGCTCTGCCATTCCCACCTGTGTGAACGTGAGCACTTAGCTTATCGAGAATTCAGCTTCCTTTTGTGTAAAATGGAGTGGGTCCCTTACAGTACAGTCTATAATAGTGAATGTAAGAATATTATACCTCCCTAGATATAAATTTATATAGATTATGTGTGACATCACTTCTGCTTTCAAATAATAGCCTTCCTTTCTTCTTCCCCCCCCCCATTAATTCCTACCTGATGATATTTTTTCCCATTTATTTTAATTTTTTTAGAGAGAGTGGAAGGGAGGTAGGGGGAGAGAGAGAGAATGACATTGATGTAAGAAAGACACATCATCGATGGGTTGCCTCCCACACGTGTCCCAACTGGGGCTGGGGATCAAACCTGCAACCCAGGTACAACCCTGCGATCTATGGACCAACTCTCTAACCACTGACCCACACCAGCCAGGGCTAGCCTTCCTTTCTTTTTAAAATTTTGTATATACTTTCTCATTCTATTTACTGTAAATAATGTTTAACCCTTCGTTGCAGACTATTATTAATTGGCATTTTTTACAATTTAAATTTACTCCTTTAATTTTTTTAATGTTTTTTCTTTATTGATTAAGGTATTACATATGTGTCCTTATACTCCCATTGCCCCCCACTACCACCCCCAGCTCCTGCCCTCACTCCCATGGTGTCCATTGGTTAGGCTTATATCCATGCATACAAGTCCTTTGGTTGATCTCTCCCTCTTACTCCCACCCTCCCCTACCTTCCTTCTGAGGTTTGACGGTCTGATCGATGCTCCTCTGTCTCTGGATCTGTTTTTGTTCATCAATTTATGTTGTTCATTATATTCCACAAATGAGTGAGATCATGTGATATTTATCTTTCTCTGACTGGCTTATTTCGCTTAGCATAATGCTCTCCAGTTCCATCCATGCTATTGCAAATGGTAAGAATTCCTTCTTTTTTACCGCAGCATAGTATTCCATTGTATATGCCACTGTTTTTTAATCCACTCATCTGCTGATGGGCACTTAGGCTGTTTCCAAATCTTAGCTATGGTAAATTGTGCTGCTAAGAACATAGGGGTGCATGTATCCTATATGATTGGTGTTTCTAGTTTCTTGGGATATATT
Organism: Myotis brandtii; assembly: GCF_000412655.1. Lineage (NCBI taxonomy): Eukaryota > Metazoa > Chordata > Mammalia > Chiroptera > Vespertilionidae > Myotis > Myotis brandtii. The sequence goes on from NW_005358649.1 coordinate 6,009,839, forward strand.
CCTAGAAGTGGGATCACTGGGTCAAATGGGAGTTCCATTTTTAGGGTTGCAACCAATCAATCTATCTTTTGGGAATTTCTCTTTCCCCAAACTTGAAGTGAAATGAGGATGCTGTTGCCCTTGTTTATTATTTTCTTTGTTGCCACTGAAAATAAACAAGCCAGTGGATTTTATAGCTAATCACTAAAAGAAAAAAAAAAACAAGCTACCACAAAATTAAATAGACATAAGTTGCCAAAATTATAAATTTCCTACTTCATGGTTGCTGGAAAATAATTAATTTTCCTTTCTAAAATTGAAACTTGAGGCTCTTACTCAACTCTGCCTATTAGTTTTTATTCTTGAGATACAGCTCATCAAACAGATGGACCTTCCTTGTATTCCTGTCATATTCCTATTAAATATCCTGCCTTCAGATATGAAAATATTCAATGTTCTGGGTAACCCATTCCCTAAAGCCCCATGTCCAAAGACTGAAACACCTGGAAGAAAGTAACCTTGGGAGCCACATTTTCATGAACATCTCCACAAAAAATGATAACATGGAAAGATACACCTCCTAGCACTGCAGAATAAGAAAAATATTTTCCTTCTTCTGCACTAATATTTGGAACACAGTTGATTTTTCTATCATTTTTATCCCTTTCCTCAAACTTGGGATGGGAGGTAGGAATCCTGCCTTGTATCCCTTCGGGTGACAAGAACCTATTTCTTGCCTCATTCCATCACTCTGTTTCTAGGCCCAATACTAGAAAACATTCGCATGCTGTGTCTGCCCCTTCACAGGTGGTTCCTCTGCCCTGTATCTCAGGCTTTGCCTTATCCTCTTCCCTTAGACTGGAGAGTTCTTTGGATGTTTTCCTGTCTGTGTCACCTAGAGAAATAATATGGCCTAAAACAAAGACCAGTACAAAAACATTACCACAAATAGTCCAGCGTGCAATTAAAGAAAGGTTGGCCTTGTGAAGAAACTCAGAGAGAGCATAAATAATGTGTGAGATACATTCACAGGAAATTGTAGTATTTGTGTTGCCAAAGTCAGCATATAAGGATGGGATGCTTCACAAGTTGGCTTTTGGCCCGTGCACTTGAGAAATGACACCATTAGACCTACTTAGTCCTCAATGGTTATAGCAAACAGACATCAGGACACCAACAAGGTATTCCGATGAGTTTCCTAAATCACACTGAACGTTAGATTTTCATGTATGTAATTTCAAAATGGTTTATCTCATCTGCTTCCTAGGCCAGTGAGATTAAGCAAATACTTCTGAGATTTCGCAAGGAACTATTGAAGCTGACAAAGGCAGTATGGAATTTCACAAGCCGCCCTTTCTAGCAGAGAAAGCTGAGTGTGCAGCACTTGAGGCATCAGGAAATAAAAACACCTGGTTACAATATATCGCCATTTTCTGTAAGTTCACTATTGGTGTACAAAAATGCCATAGATTTCTTGGCGTTAATTTTGTATCCTGCTACATTGCCGAATACGTTTATTAAGTCTAATAATTTTTTGATGATGGAGTCTTTATGGTTTTCTATGTACAGTATCATATCATCTTGTGAATAATACAGTTTTATGTCTTCTTTTCCAATTTGGATGCCTTTTATTTCTTCTTTTTGTCTAATTGCTATGGCTAGCACTTGCAGTACTATGTCGAACAAAATCAAGAATAAAAAAAAATCTTTGAAAGAATGTAATTATTAGTGGGAAATGAACTAGGTAGTCCTGGGAAAGTATACTTTATATCAGTTTTCCTCATTCAGTATTGCACTTGCATAGTGTTCTCTCAAATATAACATAGATGTACCAGAATTTATTCAGTCACTCTATGTATGGACATTTATACTGTTTCCAGTATTTTGTAATAAAAAATAATGTTTCAATGAATATCCTTGAGCATATTATGTGTATTTTAGTGTTATTGAAGATGTATATTTACATAAATTCCTAAAATTTGAATTACTGAATCAATAAGTAAACAGGTATGTATTTTTTGGGGGGGTGGGGGTGGATTTGGCCAAATTCTCCTCCAGAAAGTTTGTATAAATTTGTGTTCCCACCAGCGATATATGGGAATCTGTTTCTTTATTCCCACTAATAGACGTGTTGTTTTATATTTTAATATTTTTCCAGTTTGGTAAATGAAAATAGTATCTCAGTGATGTTTTAAATTGTTTTACTATATTTATGTGTGATGTTGAATATGCTTTTATATGTTTAAGGATAATATTTTCAACTTTTTTGGAAAATTATTCATTTGTGGGGGGTTTTGCCTATTATGCTTTCAGGCTTTTGTAATTTATCTGTCAATTTTTAGAAATATATTTTTATAGATTAGAGAGGAAGGGAGAGGGAGAGAGTGATAGAAACATCAAGTGACCTCCTGGTTCATAGGTCGACATTCAACCACTGAGGCATACTGGCCGGGCATTTCTCTGTCAATTTTTAAGAATTATTTATATAATAGAATTATTTAGCCCTGTATCTGTGAGATGTGTTGAAAATATTATATCCCAGTTTGTCAGTTGTATGTTAATTTAATTTCTGGAATTTTGTCATGCCAATTAAGTATTTTATACAGTCAATTATTATTATTTTTCATTTCCTCTGGACTTTTAGTGACAATTAGAAAGCTTTTCCCTATGCCCAAGATAAAAGATGAGCTACCCATATTTTCTTTTGTACTTGTTTAATTTTCACTTTTTATTAATCAGTATCATCTTATTTTTACTAAAGTTTTTTTCTCATTTTAGCTATTAGATTTTAACTATACTGTCAATATTTTTTTTACCTTTTTAGTACATTTGAGTCTCAGTGGTTTGCTGTTATGAAATATTGTGTGATCTTATTTGAGATATAAGTGCCAACTATTAAAATGAATAATTTCTCACTATACAATACCAAAATTTTAAAAATTTAAGAGCAGTTTATGGAGCTACTAGTAAATAGCACAGTGTTTATAAATTCACGATGACTTGAAGGATATGAGCTTTTTAAATTAAAAATGGTAATAAAGGAATCTAGAGAAAAATCTGACACCAAATCATTTAAGACCTTATAAGATATCCTACTTAATTTTTACTTATTCCTAGAAGAGGCAATAATATTTATATGCTTTTAATTACTTAAGTGACAAGTTCATTATTTTTAAGAGATAGTGACCTAATGTGAATAATAGATTAGAGAATGTATAACGTTTAAGGAAAGGAATCAAATTTAGATTTGAGATATGGTAGTGATTTGTTCAAAGGAACTAGTATTTTTGAGAGAAGTGGATAGATTTAAGATATATTTGGACGATAAACTCAATCTGATTTCACAGTGGAAGAATTTTGGTGTGAGTGAGATAGAGTAGTCTAGGATAAAGCTCAAAGTTCTTGTTTCGGTTGACTGCATGCATAGTTATAATAATCACTAGATGTCCAAAAACAAAGAAGAAAGGTAAGGGAGGGACTGAAAAGGCTGGGAAGAGATGGTAGGTTGAGTTTTTGAAATGTTGAGTTTTAGATGCCTATGGGACCTGAAAGTGAAGGATCAGTAAGAAATTGGATAAATGGATCTGATTCCTAAGAGACTTTTCTTGGCCAAGGTCAATGATTTAAATCTTTAACACAGACGAGTTTTCTTCAGTAACTTGTGAAAGTACTGTAATCATCATTACTAAAAGTGACATTGTAAGAGGGAAAATGGACAAATACTGAAAGAAAAGTTTCTTTCTCTATAATATTATATATACAGATGCATTTCAATGAACCTATTCATTTCAACAGAAACTCCAGGGATGTTGGGCTTGGAAAGAAAGCTTCAAACAGTTTGTGGGTAGGTGTAGCTTGAGGCCAGATTTTCTGGTCAACCAACTATGACAATTATAGATGCGAAGGTCTCCTTTACTGATGATTTTTCTACAGCAAGGCCAATAGGCCACAGGGTTTTCCCTAATAGAAAACAATTCTTAACATGCCTTTCCCTGAAACCTTACGAAGCAACAATGGGGAGAGAGAAGGGAACAAATGCATCCAAATTCGCACAAGACAAATGTTGATGCTAACTCAGGGGTCTGGCAACAGAGAGCTTCTGATCTATAAACCACAGCATGTTTTGAAATCCCCTATCTACTGAACTTTCGCGAACTTTGAAAACACGATGCAGTCATGTGTTTGAGAGAGTTAATGAAGGAAGTCAAGAGCAATAAAAGATCACAAGACAAGGAGGTCAGTCTAGCCAAAGAAAATGGCGATAAATTGTAACCAGGTGTTTTTACTTCCTGATGCCTCAAGTGCTGCACACTCAGCTTTCTCTGCTAGAAAGGGCGGCTTGTGAAATTCCATACTGCCTTTGTCAGCTTCAATAGTTCCTTGCGAAATCTCAGAAGTATTTGCTTAATCTCACTGGCCTAGGAAGCAGATGAGATAAACCATTTTGAAATTACATACATGAAAATCTAACGTTCAGTGTGATTTAGGAAACTCATCGGAATACCTTGTTGGTGTCCTGATGTCTGTTTGCTATAACCATTGAGGACTAAGTAGGTCTAATGGTGTCATTTCTCAAGTGCACGGGCCAAAAGCCAACTTGTGAAGCATCCCATCCTTATATGCTGACTTTGGCAACACAAATACTACAATTTCCTGTGAATGTATCTCACACATTATTTATGCTCTCTCTGAGTTTCTTCACAAGGCCAACCTTTCTTTAATTGCACGCTGGACTATTTGTGGTAATGTTTTTGTACTGGTCTTTGTTTTAGGCCATATTATTTCTCTAGGTGACACAGACAGAAAAACATCTAAAGAACTCTCCAGTCTAAGGGAAGAGGATAAAGCAAAGCCTGAGATACAGGGCAGAGGAACCACCTGTGAAGGGGCAGACACAGCATGCGAATGTTTTCTAGTATTGGGCCTAGAAACAGAGTGATGGAATGAGGCAAGAAATAGGTTCTTGTCACCCGAAGGGATACAAGGCAGGATTCCTACCTCCCATCCCAAGTTTGAGGAAAGGGATAAAAATGATAGAAAAATCAACTGTGTTCCAAATATTAGTGCAGAAGAAGGAAAATATTTTTCTTATTCTGCAGTGCTAGGAGGTGTATCTTTCCATGTTATCATTTTTTGTGGAGATGTTCATGAAAATGTGGCTCCCAAGGTTACTTTCTTCCAGGTGTTTCAGTCTTTGGACATGGGGCTTTAGGGAATGGGTTACCCAGAACATTGAATATTTTCATATCTGAAGGCAGGATATTTAATAGGAATATGACAGGAATACAAGGAAGGTCCATCTGTTTGATGAGCTGTATCTCAAGAATAAAAACTAATAGGCAGAGTTGAGTAAGAGCCTCAAGTTTCAATTTTAGAAAGGAAAATTAATTATTTTCCAGCAACCATGAAGTAGGAAATTTATAATTTTGGCAACTTATGTCTATTTAATTTTGTGGTAGCTTGTTTTTTTTTTTCTTTTAGTGATTAGCTATAAAATCCACTGGCTTGTTTATTTTCAGTGGCAACAAAGAAAATAATAAACAAGGGCAACAGCATCCTCATTTCACTTCAAGTTTGGGGAAAGAGAAATTCCCAAAAGATAGATTGATTGGTTGCAACCACTAATGTAGAAATAAAGAATAACTAGTCCATTTGGAAAAGTGGAGAAAGACAAAAAGGGAGATGGAGGTTGTGGTGGTATTGAAGATGGGCGCTGGGGCAGGGCATGCAGAAGGCCTCT
>NW_005358649.1:6018819-6035196 GCF_000412655.1 Myotis brandtii
TGAGAGCCAAATTTTTTAAACTTAAACTATATAGGTAGGTACATTGTTATTAACTTAATTAGGGTACTCCTAAGCTGGCCTTTGCTAAAAACATCCTCAATCTGATTGAGGTATGTTCGCTGAGGTTGACCCCTTCCAACTCTCCCATTCACACTCGTCTTGTATACTTGTTTCAGATAGACGAGTGTGGATGGGAGAATTGGAAGGGGTCGACCCCAGCGAACGTGCCGCGTCTCCCATCGCCCGACCAACCGACACCCCCCCACTTCTTCTAACGCCACTTCTTCAAAATAGATTCGCCCAGACCGAAAATGGACTTCTGCGCATGGGCCACGAAGTTTCAGTCGCACTGTACGTGCGCGCCCGCACGTGGTATTTTGTGGAAGAGCCATACTCAAGGGGCCAAAGAGCCGCATGTGGCTCGCGAGCCGCGGTTTGCCAACCACTGCCCTATACTATTGGTCCTCTCAGTGGTATAAATAAGACAATGCTAAAATCCAGATTTGACTGTAGTCTTAAAATTTTAATTTCATTGAGATCTGGTTATGTAAGTTACTTGCCCATTGTGTGGGAACTAAAAGTTTTCACATAATACTGATGAGGACTCTCCTCCTCTCTTGCAGACAGCTGCCTCCTTGCTGTGCCCTCACATAGTTCTCCCTATGTGATATCACTGTAATTTTTATTACATCCGTATAGGCCCTATCTCCAAATATAGTCACATTGGGGGTTATGGCTTCAAGATATGAATTTTGAGGAGACAAAATTCAGTATACAAATGAGCAAAATTCATCACACTAATCATCATTTACAATCAACTTGATAATCAACTGACTTTGAATCCTAATTTAGCAAAATGTTATCCCCTCAAGAAAAAATTGCATTTTTTTCATTAATAGACTTCTATTTCAAAAAAAGAAACTGTACTCAATTATTATTTTTATATTTTGAATTTTGTCAATACAATTATTGTGGAATTTGTTTTCTCTTGTTATTAAAGTACCTACATTACATTATTGATCTTGCCTCTTGGCCTGCAAAGCCTAAAATATTTATGACCTGTCCCTTGACAGAAAAAGTTGTCCTCCGTGGTGTAGCCCAGGCCGGGTTGGCTGATTCATTTCTAGTCTTCAAGCCTTTGTCTAAATTACTGACACCTGCCCAGGAGAACACTTGCTGCTTCGGACCTCTTAAGTTTTTGCTAGAATTTACTATTGTGCTTTAGCTCTCTCCCCACAGATACATCTCTCCCATTAGCTTATTTTGTAAACTCTCCGGAACTGGTTTGACAGGCATGGCATCAGCTCAGTACTATTTTAAATGTTTTAGGATTAAAGAGGTGTTACTTAAAAAAAATCCACAGGCTCAATTTATCAAGGGAATTTTCTCACAGTTAGCTCAAGGGGCCCCCAGATCCCTAGATGCCTTCAGTACCAGGAATGTTTAATCCAGATCTGGGTGCCAGGCGCACACGGGGAGGCCTGGAGCAGGAGCAGGCTGTTCTTTTTTACTGCATTCACCTGAATTTTTATAGACCTTGTAGATTAACCAGAATAGAAGGAATTGCAGTGGCAATGTATGCAAATTCCATATTCTGGTTATTTGTTTGCTCTGAAAAATATTTGGAAACATATCCAGAAAATCTTGCTCCTGAAGGGACCCTGAATCCATGTGTAGTGTACCTTTGCCTTATCAAATATACTTGAACAATAATAATAACAAAACAATAACTGAAATTTAGTGAACATTTACTATGTGATAGCACTTCTTAACAATATATTTAAGATGTAGATATTAACATTAAGCTTACTGTACCAATGAGAAAAATGTCTTACAAGATATATATATCTCCCACTTGGGAGAATTGTGTCTCAAGCCCTAGGCTGTTTGATATTAAATCTGTATTTCAACCACTCTATTTGATTGCCTCCATGTACACTTTCATACAAAAACTATTCTAAGCAAAAAAAACAGAAAAGCAGTCGTGTTTTCCCTCTATGTAGTAATAAAACTATACTTCAGTTACTCAGTTCAAATTAAAATCACTGTATGCAATGTCTGAACTCCCCCAATGGTGAGTATCAAGCATTGTCCCTCCTGAGATCTAGCAAAGGGATTGTTCTTCCCGCGTTATGTCTATTCATCCAGGTTTCCATATCCTGGAGGAAGCAAAACTGCCTTTATACCTGATCTACACAGTCATGTATCACCCACAGCAGATGGGACTGGGGTGTCATTCAGACACTTACCAGCCATGTGCGAGAATAATACTGAGTGTAGTTTATGGAGAGCTTTCTCTCAGAGATTCATGTCTCTTCTTTAAATGTGATCTCCATTGGCCTTCCTGGTATATTCCTGGATATCATGGTGGGAAGGTGCACTTACTTTTTGATCAGCAGGTATCCCACACCGTAACAGAATATGGATGTAAAATAATATATGAGGGAAGTGATTTGCCTCACCCCTCATCAGTAGCATGACTAATTCACGCCCATCCAATGCAGCCTGTTACATAAGCATGAAGGGCGATATTTTAATGTGTGCCTAAACTATCATTATGGGCCTACAAATGAAATAAAAGACAGTAGTAATTAGTATCTCAGATTAAGTTTTATTATGCATTCTAATTGGGAGTTTTGAAGTATTTTTAATTGTTGTGTCTCCCATGCTTAGAAACAAGCATTTCAGATTGGCAAGATGAGCTCATGCATTTATGTTGTTCTTTCCCAGAATGATAATAAAGTTATTGTTAAGGCATTAACTAAAAGAGAGAGATAGGGGAGAGGGGGAAGAGAGAGAGAGAGAAAGAGAGAGAGAGAGAAGAAACAAACCAATTATTAATACCAAAGCAAACAAAATGAAGCACAGAAAAGGAAAATTATCATAATGCTATTTATGACTTATCAATGTAATACATTTTATGGTGATAACATAAGCAAAATTTTGAAGCAACTCTTGTGAGGAGATTGAAGAAGACAGGTAGCACTGTTTAGAGAGCAGAGAAATATTTTTACCATTTTCCTTGTGTGGGTTTCTTACAGCGGGAAGCTGGAAAACTTGAAGGGAAAGTTCAGTGTGAAACATATTTATTTATATGCACATGTAATAGCCATAAGGGACATTTAAAAATTTGAAAGTCTTGCCAAAAGGAATAACCATTGTTAGTTTACGAAATATTTTACTTTCTTACACTATGTTCATTGTCCTGTTCTTTACATATTAGACTTCCCATAATGATATTCAGAATAAGATCAAATTTGCCCTAGGAAAGCAAACTGACTTATAATGTGAGGAAAGCTTCCTTAATTATAAAACATTACACTTGGATTCTTTTGCAGAAAATTAGCTTTGGGTAACAAAATATTTAAGAATATATTCGTGCCTATATTTTCAGTCAGGCTAGAAGGTTTCATATTATCTTTTAAATTTCACTTAGGATAAGCATTGAAGAACCTGTTTTCAACCAGATTGTCTGTTTTGTCCCTCTGAGTATTAAATGACATGTCTACCTATGGGATGCAGCCTGGCACAGGTATTTAAATATAGCCCAAGTGAGTTAAAAAAAAATGCATACTGGCCGGGCATTTCTCTGTCAATTTTTAAGAATTATTTATATAATAGAATTATTTAGCCCTGTATCTGTGAGATGTGTTGAAAATATTATATCCCAGTTTGTCAGTTGTATGTTAATTTAATTTCTGGAATTTTGTCATGCCAATTAAGTATTTTATACAGTCAATTATTATTATTTTTCATTTCCTCTGGACTTTTAGTGACAATTAGAAAGCTTTTCCCTATGCCCAAGATAAAAGATGAGCTACCCATATTTTCTTTTGTACTTGTTTAATTTTCACTTTTTATTAATCAGTATCATCTTATTTTTACTAAAGTTTTTTTCTCATTTTAGCTATTAGATTTTAACTATACTGTCAATATTTTTTTTACCTTTTTAGTACATTTGAGTCTCAGTGGTTTGCTGTTATGAAATATTGTGTGATCTTATTTGAGATATAAGTGCCAACTATTAAAATGAATAATTTCTCACTATACAATACCAAAATTTTAAAAATTTAAGAGCAGTTTATGGAGCTACTAGTAAATAGCACAGTGTTTATAAATTCACGATGACTTGAAGGATATGAGCTTTTTAAATTAAAAATGGTAATAAAGGAATCTAGAGAAAAATCTGACACCAAATCATTTAAGACCTTATAAGATATCCTACTTAATTTTTACTTATTCCTAGAAGAGGCAATAATATTTATATGCTTTTAATTACTTAAGTGACAAGTTCATTATTTTTAAGAGATAGTGACCTAATGTGAATAATAGATTAGAGAATGTATAACGTTTAAGGAAAGGAATCAAATTTAGATTTGAGATATGGTAGTGATTTGTTCAAAGGAACTAGTATTTTTGAGAGAAGTGGATAGATTTAAGATATATTTGGACGATAAACTCAATCTGATTTCACAGTGGAAGAATTTTGGTGTGAGTGAGATAGAGTAGTCTAGGATAAAGCTCAAAGTTCTTGTTTCGGTTGACTGCATGCATAGTTATAATAATCACTAGATGTCCAAAAACAAAGAAGAAAGGTAAGGGAGGGACTGAAAAGGCTGGGAAGAGATGGTAGGTTGAGTTTTTGAAATGTTGAGTTTTAGATGCCTATGGGACCTGAAAGTGAAGGATCGGTAAGAAATTGGATAAATGGATCTGATTCCTAAGAGACTTTTCTTGGCCAAGGTCAATGATTTAAATCTTTAACACAGACGAGTTTTCTTCAGTAACTTGTGAAAGTACTGTAATCATCATTACTAAAAGTGACATTGTAAGAGGGAAAATGGACAAATACTGAAAGAAAAGTTTCTTTCTCTATAATATTATATATACAGATGCATTTCAATGAACCTATTCATTTCAACAGAAACTCCAGGGATGTTGGGCTTGGAAAGAAAGCTTCAAACAGTTTGTGGGTAGGTGTAGCTTGAGGCCAGATTTTCTGGTCAACCAACTATGACAATTATAGATGCGAAGGTCTCCTTTACTGATGATTTTTCTACAGCAAGGCCAATAGGCCACAGGGTTTTCCCTAATAGAAAACAATTCTTAACATGCCTTTCCCTGAAACCTTACGAAGCAACAATGGGGAGAGAGAAGGGAACAAATGCATCCAAATTCACACAAGACAAATGTTGATGCTAACTCAGGGGTCTGGCAACAGAGACCTTCTGATCTATAAACCACAGCATGTTTTGAAATCCCCTATCTACTGAACTTTCGCGAACTTTGAAAACACGACGCAGTCATGTGTCTGAGAGAGTTAATGAAGGAAGTCAAGAGCAATAAAAGATCACAAGACAAGGAGGTCAGTCTAGCCAAAGAAAATGGCGATAAATTGTAACCAGGTGTTTTTACTTCCTGATGCCTCAAGTGCTGCACACTCAGCTTTCTCTGCTAGAAAGGGCGGCTTGTGAAATTCCATACTGCCTTTGTCAGCTTCAATAGTTCCTTGCGAAATCTCAGAAGTATTTGCTTAATCTCACTGGCCTAGGAAGCAGATGAGATAAACCATTTTGAAATTACATACATGAAAATCTAACGTTCAGTGTGATTTAGGAAACTCATCGGAATACCTTGTTGGTGTCCTGATGTCTGTTTGCTATAACCATTGAGGACTAAGTAGGTCTAATGGTGTCATTTCTCAAGTGCACGGGCCAAAAGCCAACTTGTGAAGCATCCCATCCTTATATGCTGACTTTGGCAACACAAATACTACAATTTCCTGTGAATGTATCTCACACATTATTTATGCTCTCTCTGAGTTTCTTCACAAGGCCAACCTTTCTTTAATTGCACGCTGGACTATTTGTGGTAATGTTTTTGTACTGGTCTTTGTTTTAGGCCATATTATTTCTCTAGGTGACACAGACAGAAAAACATCTAAAGAACTCTCCAGTCTAAGGGAAGAGGATAAAGCAAAGCCTGAGATACAGGGCAGAGGAACCACCTGTGAAGGGGCAGACACAGCATGCGAATGTTTTCTAGTATTGGGCCTAGAAACAGAGTGATGGAATGAGGCAAGAAATAGGTTCTTGTCACCCGAAGGGATACAAGGCAGGATTCCTACCTCCCATCCCAAGTTTGAGGAAAGGGATAAAAATGATAGAAAAATCAACTGTGTTCCAAATATTAGTGCAGAAGAAGGAAAATATTTTTCTTATTCTGCAGTGCTAGGAGGTGTATCTTTCCATGTTATCATTTTTTGTGGAGATGTTCATGAAAATGTGGCTCCCAAGGTTACTTTCTTCCAGGTGTTTCAGTCTTTGGACATGGGGCTTTAGGGAATGGGTTACCCAGAACATTGAATATTTTCATATCTGAAGGCAGGATATTTAATAGGAATATGACAGGAATACAAGGAAGGTCCATCTGTTTGATGAGCTGTATCTCAAGAATAAAAACTAATAGGCAGAGTTGAGTAAGAGCCTCAAGTTTCAATTTTAGAAAGGAAAATTAATTATTTTCCAGCAACCATGAAGTAGGAAATTTATAATTTTGGCAACTTATGTCTATTTAATTTTGTGGTAGCTTGTTTTTTTTTTTCTTTTAGTGATTAGCTATAAAATCCACTGGCTTGTTTATTTTCAGTGGCAACAAAGAAAATAATAAACAAGGGCAACAGCATCCTCATTTCACTTCAAGTTTGGGGAAAGAGAAATTCCCAAAAGATAGATTGATTGGTTGCAACCACTAATGTAGAAATAAAGAATAACTAGTCCATTTGGAAAAGTGGAGAAAGACAAAAAGGGAGATGGAGGTTGTGGTGGTATTGAAGATGGGCGCTGGGGCAGGGCATGCAGAAGGCCTCTGAGCATCTGTGGTAACAACTCATCATGTTATTTTCAAACAACATCAGTATCTTATAGACATTAGGAAGAAAAGAAAATTATGTTTGTTTTTCTTGATGAGGATACTAGAAAGAACAAGCTAAGTGCAAGTGAGAACAACTTTTAAAATACACCATTGTTTATTATTTAGGTAAGGATTATTTCCAATAATCACTATAATTTGTCACAGGTCAGGTGAAATGTGCAGTTAAACCTCTCACTACTTTTGTTTTTAAGCTGCACTGCGTGGCAAAATAGGATATATTGGTACTAAACTACATCTCATTAACTTCTTTGCTTCAGCTATTGACATGACAAGTTGTTTTTATCTTGAAACTGTGCTAAAATATACTTGGCTTTGCCAAGTCTCTAAAATGGCTCACTGTTTTCTTGCCAGAAAACAAGAAACTAGCAATTTTTAAAATGGGTAATAATTTATGCTGTAATGACCTACACCTACCTCATTTGGGATAATATAATGCTGTTTCATTTAAATATTTTAATGTATTCAAACAATTTATTACAAGTAAGAACTGCTCAGTTGACATTCAGAAAACTGAACTCCTTTGTCTGTGGGTGCATAGCAGGTACAGCAGGGGCAGGACTTGGTGGTGTTAAATGCTCTCCTTGATTGCACAGCACATTTACCTTGTATTTGATGGAATGGAAATCTCCAGCTTCAGGACTGGATACTATTTGTTTCAAGTTTCACTATATGGGTTATAGTGCATTAAAACAATGCTGATTTCATTCTAGTTACTATAATGTTTGTATTGATTTTGGGGGAAGCTAGTAATAGAAAACAGTTAGAGAACATACTTGCTCAATGCACATAATTCAGTCTAAATAACATGGGTTAAGGGCATAAGCCAAGTAAAAATAAAAACTTAAATGAAAAAAAAACTTCCAGGTAGAAGACGACAATGATGACTGTCCATGTTTGCATCTTTCAATACATCCTCCTCAAACAATTAAAAACTATAACAGGAAAAGCAATGACACAAGCATGATAACAGCAAAACAACTATACCAAAAAAATGTCTTAAGCATGACTTGAAGACAAAGAAAGAATGACCAAACTTCAAAATAACAGTAAATTAAAAAAGAAATCTAATCCCAGGAAATAATCTTCACATGTTAGCACTACTTCCAGTCTTTGCAATGAACAAGGATAGGCCAAGAAAAGCTGCAGGGAAAAGAGAAGAGAGGGGAATTTGAAGGACAGTTGGGTAATAAAGGGGAAAATTTAGGATCTTACCAGACAAAGAGAACTAGATGTCAGAGACAGATGACCTATAGCTCAACCACAAAAATAGAAATAACAAGACCCACTAAAGGTCTGGATTTGTGTGTGTTTTTGGATATACTGACCAACAAGATGCCATTGAACTGGACATTCTGTAAAGAACCTATAGTGCACAACAATGAACAAAAGAAATTTATACAGAATTATTATTAAAATCAGAAAAATGGAATTCAATAAACTTTGATAAAACTCTCTATATCTCAAAAAATAATAAAGAAAAAACATATAACAACAACAAAAAAAAAACCTGTAAGAGAACACTTTAGACTAAGTTACAAATACTCCAACAAGCATTTAGGGATTGAAAAAACACACCTTGAATTAGAAATTTAAAAATTAAGAGCAGAAAAAGAGAAAAAGAAATGAAGATTGATTAAGTTCATTAAAGAAATGGAAGAGATTGAAAATTATCTCAGAAATTAAAGCAAATACATGATGCCCAGGAGAGAATAAAATGAAAAATCTAATACTAATTTAGGAAAGGCAAGAGAACAACCAAGAATAAAAAAGTTAAAGTGAAAAGAGCCAATAAGAACCTGGTAGAAATAGAACACAGGCAAAGAAGACATAATCTGTATATATAAAAGCCCAGCGACCAGAACAGCAGAACAACCAGAACGACCAGAATGACCGGTGGCTATGACACACACTGTAGCAGCCAACCAGCCTGATCTGGCCCTGATGGGCCCTCTGCCCCAACCGGCCCAGCCAACCTCCTGCAGCCCCTCCCCCACACTGGCCCAGCCCAATGGGCCCCCATTGGGGCAGGCTGGCTGGACCTCACCCGTGCATGAATTCATGCACCAGGCCTCTAGTATATGTATAATTGGAGTCACTCAAGACTACTAGTAAAATAGCACATTGACACTAAATTAATATTTATAATTGTGATGGAAGGAAAATTTCCAAAAATACCCTGAATCTATATATTTAAAAGGCTCACTGAGAAAATGGGAAAATTATCTGGAATCATCAACCTGAGAAATATGCTAGTAAAACTATTGACAATAAAGAATAATAATGATCAAGGATTGAACAAATTAGATCAAATAAATTTCAAGAAAAATAGATATTTTGGAAGCAGAATTTTTGAAATCATGATACAAAGCCTTTCTCTTTAGAGAACTTTCTGAGAGTTCTTCAGTTTGTTTTGGAAAGTTTCCAGGAGTATTTGGGAGATAAGTTAACCTTACTGACCAATGAATGTGAATTATGATATTGACTAAATTGGCTAAAATTTTTGATGAAGTAGACCAATAGAAGTGTACTTGATGGCAATATTGGGAAGCTTAAGTTCAGAAACTTTAAAACTCTATTAATGAAGGTTATGGTCCAAAGGATATAAAACTGCTAAAAGAAAAGTTTGGCTTGCTCTGTTTCCTGTGTTTCTCCCCAGTCCTCTGACCAGCCCATGTCTCCTGACATTCAGTAACTGCCCCTGAGCTTAATCTTCTCTGGGTCAGTTCTCAAACATTCCTCTATTATTTCATACCCTGGGACCATGTAGCTGAGGATCCAGACCAGGGTCACTATGATGAATTGGAAATAGTTTCTAATGTTGCAAAAGAGAATTATAGAGTTGACTTATCTTCTTTTCAAGTTACTTAGGTAATTGAAAAATGACTTCTTAATTCAATTATCTTTTTTTTTAGTAATTATTATCTGAACCAAAGAAGCATCTCTAAGTCAGAGAATTGCAGGTTAGGAGCTGGGGAGGACTTTGCTTTAGCAGTTGAAAGAAAATTGTTTCACCAAGATGTGGAGGATTATTTTTGGAACATCTCAAATCACTCTCACCTGGAAAGTGTAATTTTATCACTTGAGAGTGAAATGTCAATGGGAGAAATAGATATATAAATCCTTATCTGGTGTAAGTATTTTGTATTTTGAATAGTCTTCAAGGATCTCTATCTTTTTTTTTTAAATATATTTTATTGATCCTTCACAGAGAGGAAGGGAGAGAGACAGAGAGTCAGAAACATCGATGAAAGAGAGACATCGATCAGCCGCCTCCTGCACACCCCCCACTGGGGATGCGCCCGCAACCCAGGCACATGCCCCTGACCAGAATCGAACCCGGGACCCTTCAGTCCGCAGGCCGACGCTCCATCCACTGAGCCAAACCGGTTTTGGCGAGGATCTCTATCTTTTAGCATTTCTTATTCTTATAAATTAGAGTTCTTTTAAAAAGAACTTCTTCCCAAATCCCAAGTACATTTGTCGTAAAAGAAAACATGTGGACTGTATTGTTTATATATTTACATAATGAAATAAATATATAACTTGAATTTATATATTTATTTAAAACATTTCAACAGAAATATAATTTGAAATACTCTGTCATTGCTCCCTTTCTTCCTTCCCTCCTTCCTTCTTGAAAATTTCAGACCAGTAAATACTCAGTAGGGCTGAGTAAGGTAGGTATTCCCACAAATAGAGGGAGAAACCCAGTACAGAATGTTGTCATCCAGTCATGTTGGAAAGAACATCTACTCGGGAATGGGAATGGCTATGTTGGAGCTCCCTAGTTTGAGGTATTGAAGCCTTAGGAGTGCAAGGAGCACCTGTGCGAGGTGTGGCTGCAGCAGGCACCCAGCAAAGTGTGTGGGCACTGAGGAGGAACACAGAAAGCATCCACAGTGAGCAGCAGTGGCACTCACATGAGGTGTTTACATTCAGACGAGACTGATCAAATGCAAAAAAAAATCTAGTTGGAACCAGATGTTTTACTAATGTCCAAGGCTCAGGAGACCTTGGGCATTTGGGTCCTCTGTACCTGCAAGGTCACCCGGAGTCCCCCACATTGAAATGGTACCCACAGGTTGCCTGTTGAAGACAAGAATACCACGTATGTGAAGGGGGAAATAAGAATAGGCCTTGTAGATAGTGCACACTGCCGATAGTACGCAGTGTGAAGGACAAGGTGTCACTTTGGTAAAGTTGCCACCAAAACGCTCAAAATGTGAATCTAACCACAAGAACACATCAGATAAATCCAAATTCTAGAAAATAACTGACCTGGAGTCTTCTCAGGTCAAAATCATGAAAGTCAAGAAAAAGTTGAGAATTGTTTCAGATTGAATGAAGAAGGCTAAAAGAGACATGGCAACTCAATGGAAACATGATCCCAGGCAGTAGAATTCCAGGGCATTATTGGCAAAATTGACAGGGCTCTGTAGATTAGAGGTAACAATGGATCAGTGTCAATATAAGGAGTAGTCTTTGTGATGGTGATAAATAGAGCTATTGAGCATAACCCTTTTTCTTGTGCTTTTGCCTCTTTCCTCCAATCAGTTTTCCCTCTGAATTCTGGTTCTTCATCCTCTCTTCTACTAACTTTTCAGTTGGGTCAGAGAGACATATGAGTCCTATAGTTCTTTAGTGCCAATATTTTCCTGCCAAATAGACAATTTAACCATAATCACTTGCAGTAATGTGAATGGGGACATCTTCCCTCAACCCATTTTTAGGCAAATTTCTTCAGGGTCTGGCAAGGACTTCTTTATATTGGAAAGAAGTTAAGACAATCTATATATCACTTATTTACAAAGTATACAAGGACCACACAAAAGGGATTGAGAACTGTATGGATGCCCTATACCAGTGGTCGGCAAACTCATTAGTCAACAGAGCCAAATATCAACAGTACAACGATTGAAATTTCTTTTGAGAGCCAAATTTGTTAAACTTAAACTATAGGTAGGTACATTGTTATTAACTTAATTAGGGTACTCCTAAGCTGGCCTTTGCTAAAAACATCCTCAATCTGATTGAGGTATGTTCGCTGAGGTTGACCCCTTCCAACTCTCCCATTCACACTCGTCTTGTATACTTGTTTCAGATAGACGAGTGTGGATGGGAGAATTGGAAGGGGTCGACCCCAGCGAACGTGCCGCGTCTCCCATCGCCCGACCAACCGACACCCCCCCACTTCTTCTAACGCCACTTCTTCAAAATAGATTCGCCCAGACCGAAAATGGACTTCTGCGCATGGGCCACGAAGTTTCAGTCGCACTGTACGTGCGCGCCCGCACGTGGTATTTTGTGGAAGAGCCATACTCAAGGGGCCAAAGAGCCGCATGTGGCTCGCGAGCCGCGGTTTGCCAACCACTGCCCTATACTATTGGTCCTCTCAGTGGTATAAATAAGACAATGCTAAAATCCAGATTTGACTGTAGTCTTAAAATTTTAATTTCATTGAGATCTGGTTATGTAAGTTACTTGCCCATTGTGTGGGAACTAAAAGTTTTCACATAATACTGATGAGGACTCTCCTCCTCTCTTGCAGACAGCTGCCTCCTTGCTGTGCCCTCACATAGTTCTCCCTATGTGATATCACTGTAATTTTTATTACATCCGTATAGGCCCTATCTCCAAATATAGTCACATTGGGGGTTATGGCTTCAAGATATGAATTTTGAGGAGACAAAATTCAGTATACAAATGAGCAAAATTCATCACACTAATCATCATTTACAATCAACTTGATAATCAACTGACTTTGAATCCTAATTTAGCAAAATGTTATCCCCTCAAGAAAAAATTGCATTTTTTTCATTAATAGACTTCTATTTCAAAAAAAGAAACTGTACTCAATTATTATTTTTATATTTTGAATTTTGTCAATACAATTATTGTGGAATTTGTTTTCTCTTGTTATTAAAGTACCTACATTACATTATTGATCTTGCCTCTTGGCCTGCAAAGCCTAAAATATTTATGACCTGTCCCTTGACAGAAAAAGTTGTCCTCCGTGGTGTAGCCCAGGCCGGGTTGGCTGATTCATTTCTAGTCTTCAAGCCTTTGTCTAAATTACTGACACCTGCCCAGGAGAACACTTGCTGCTTCGGACCTCTTAAGTTTTTGCTAGAATTTACTATTGTGCTTTAGCTCTCTCCCCACAGATACATCTCTCCCATTAGCTTATTTTGTAAACTCTCCGGAACTGGTTTGACAGGCATGGCATCAGCTCAGTACTATTTTAAATGTTTTAGGATTAAAGAGGTGTTACTTAAAAAAAATCCACAGGCTCAATTTATCAAGGGAATTTTCTCACAGTTAGCTCAAGGGGCCCCCAGATCCCTAGATGCCTTCAGTACCAGGAATGTTTAATCCAGATCTGGGTGCCAGGCGCACACGGGGAGGCCTGGAGCAGGAGCAGGCTGTTCTTTTTTACTGCATTCACCTGAATTTTTATAGACCTTGTAGATTCACCAGAATAGAAGGAATTGCGGTGGCAATGTATACAAATTCCATATTCTTGTTATTTGTTTGCTCTGAAAAATATTTGGAAACATATCCAGAAAATCTTGCTCCTGAAGGGACCCTGAATCCATGTGTAGTGTACCTTTGCCTTATCAAATATACTTGAACAATAATAATAACAAAACAATAACTGAAATTTAGTGAACATTTACTATGTGATAGCACTTCTTAACAATATATTTAAGATGTAGATATTAACATTAAGCTTACTGTACCAATGAGAAAAATGTCTTACAAGATATATATATCTCCCACTTGGGAGAATTGTGTCTCAAGCCCTAGGCTGTTTGATATTAAATCTGTATTTCAACCACTCTATTTGATTGCCTCCATGTACACTTTCATACAAAAACTATTCTAAGCAAAAAAAACAGAAAAGCAGTCGTGTTTTCCCTCTATGTAGTAATAAAACTATACTTCAGTTACTCAGTTCAAATTAAAATCACTGTATGCAATGTCTGAACTCCCCCAATGGTGAGTATCAAGCATTGTCCCTCCTGAGATCTAGCAAAGGGATTGTTCTTCCCGCGTTATGTCTATTCATCCAGGTTTCCATATCCTGGAGGAAGCAAAACTGCCTTTATACCTGATCTACACAGTCATGTATCACCCACAGCAGATGGGACTGGGGTGTCATTCAGACACTTACCAGCCATGTGCGAGAATAATACTGAGTGTAGTTTATGGAGAGCTTTCTCTCAGAGATTCATGTCTCTTCTTTAAATGTGATCTCCATTGGCCTTCCTGGTATATTCCTGGATATCATGGTGGGAAGGTGCACTTACTTTTTGATCAGCAGGTATCCCACACCGTAACGGAATATGGATGTAAAATAATATATGAGGGAAGTGATTTGCCTCACCCCTCATCAGTAGCATGACTAATTCACGCCCATCCAATGCAGCCTGTTACATAAGCATGAAGGGCGATATTTTAATGTGTGCCTAAACTATCATTATGGGCCTACAAATGAAATAAAAGACAGTAGTAATTAGTATCTCAGATTAAGTTTTATTATGCATTCTAATTGGGAGTTTTGAAGTATTTTTAATTGTTGTGTCTCCCATGCTTAGAAACAAGCATTTCAGATTGGCAAGATGAGCTCATGCATTTATGTTGTTCTTTCCCAGAATGATAATAAAGTTATTGTTAAGGCATTAACTAAAAGAGAGAGATAGGGAGAGAGAGAGGGGGAGAGAGAGAGAGAGAGAAAGAGAGAGAGAGAGAAGAAACAAACCAATTATTAATACCAAAGCAAACAAAATGAAGCACAGAAAAGGAAAATTATCATAATGCTATTTATGACTTATCAATGTAATACATTTTATGGTGATAACATAAGCAAAATTTTGAAGCAACTCTTGTGAGGAGATTGAAGAAGACAGGTAGCACTGTTTAGAGAGCAGAGAAATATTTTTACCATTTTCCTTGTGTGGGTTTCTTACAGCGGGAAGCTGGAAAACTTGAAGGGAAAGTTCAGTGTGAAACATATTTATTTATATGCACATGTAATAGCCATAAGGGACATTTAAAAATTTGAAAGTCTTGCCAAAAGGAATAACCATTGTTAGTTTACGAAATATTTTACTTTCTTACACTATGTTCATTGTCCTGTTCTTTACATATTAGACTTCCCATAATGATATTCAGAATAAGATCAAATTTGCCCTAGGAAAGCAAACTGACTTATAATGTGAGGAAAGCTTCCTTAATTATAAAACATTACACTTGGATTCTTTTGCAGAAAATTAGCTTTGGGTAACAAAATATTTAAGAATATATTCGTGCCTATATTTTCAGTCAGGCTAGAAGGTTTCATATTATCTTTTAAATTTCACTTAGGATAAGCATTGAAGAACCTGTTTTCAACCAGATTGTCTGTTTTGTCCCTCTGAGTATTAAATGACATGTCTACCTATGGGATGCAGCCTGGCACAGGTATTTAAATATAGCCCAAGTGAGTTAAAAAAAAATCTGGTGGATTTTGTGTGTCAAACCTTTTAGATAAAACTGATGAATGCAATGGTTCAAAAAGCTGTGTCAAATAAGGAAGAATATTTTTAAAGTACTTCTCAATGGGCAATGACAATTTTAAGGTCTTAAGAAAACTCAAGAATGGAAAACATCAGAAATGCAGTAGATGGACTATAGATAGAAGAGTAAAAACAGCCAAAACACTGCTATAAAAGATTAGCCAAATTTTGCCTCACGAAACACGGTCACTGAGGAAGTAAACTCATACCCGCAGCCCAATCCAGGAAACTCTTAGGGCATGCTTAGACAGGCTAGGGCACCCTTTGGAAATGTGAACAACTTTAATGTTGCATTCATAAAGGATTTCTCTAAGAGATTCAGAAGTTTCTGGTTTAAATTTCTGATACCGGTGGGAAAAGTACTCCTTGCTAATTAATTATTGTGATTTTGGATTAAATTCTGGACATCTCTCAAGTGTGTAAATTGTTGTGAGGAGGATAAAGAGAACAGGAGTAAATGAGAGAATGAGAGTAAGAAAGGGAGGGAAGGAGGGAGGAAGCAGTGAAAGAGAGGAAGGGAAGAAGAAGAAAAGAGGATGATGATGATGATGATGATGGTGATGAAACTGCAGATGAGCCTAAAGAACCAGGGACATCTGACAATCTCAGACCTTTCCCAAGAACCCTGTTGTGTCATTGTCTGATAAAAGGTATTTCAATGCAATTATATAATGGAGATGTAGCTTGGTGTCTGGGGCCACATTCCAGGGAAGATGAGCATAGTCTTCTAATCCCAGACTATCTACACTAATAAAAGAGAAACATGGTAATTAGCGTACGACCGATACCCTTCCCATTGGCTAATCACCATATCCTTATGCAAATTAACTGTCAGCCAAGATGGCGGCCGGCAGCCATGCACTGAAGCGAGCAGGGAGGCTTGCTT
>NW_005358649.1:6036616-6049841 GCF_000412655.1 Myotis brandtii
GCTGAGGAACCTCTCCCCCTCCCCTGCCCCCCCCCCTGCCGAGTGCATAAATTTTTGTGCACTGGGTCTCTAGTTATTTATAATTCAGAGACAGAGGCCAAGGCAAAATTTCATAAAGATAAACCCTAAAGGATTAGGCAGGCCTATTGCTAAGAGAGAAAGTGAATACTGGGCTCAGGTTTTAAAATTATCCTATATAATAAAAGGCTAATATGCAAATCAACCAAACGGTGGAATGACAGGTCACTATGACTTGCACTGACCACCAGGGGGCAAATGCTTAACACAGGAGCTGCTCCCTGGTGGTCAGTGTGCTCCCACAGAGGAGCGCTGCTCAGCCAGAAGCCAGGCTCATGGCTGGCGAGTGCCTCTCCCATCTCAGCAGCAGCGTTAAGGATCCCTCAGGGGATGTCCACCTAAGCCAGCAGGTGGACATTCCCCGAGAGGTTCCAGACTAGGAGAGGGTGAAGGCTGGGCTGAGGGACCACCACCACCCAGTGCACGAATGTCGTGCACTGTGCCTCTAGTAATCTGATACTATTCCTAGTGTTGGTTACCAATGTATTCCCTCCAAATAAAAATCACAGTTGGGTAGTTATCTTAAAGGATTCATGGGTTTTTATTGAGCCTGATATCAAAAGGGAGGAGAGTAGACCATGTTTTGCTTATACCCAGAAGCAATTTTTTTTAAAAAAAATTTGAATTTATTGGGGTAACATTGGTTAATAAAGTGTATAGGTTTCAGGTGTACAATTCTATAATACATCATCTGTATACTATATTGTGTTCATCACTCCAAGTCAAGTCTACCTTCATCACCGTTTATTCCCCTGATACCCTCCACACCTCTCCCTTCCCTCTCACTACCCTGCAACCCACAAAACAAGAAGTGTGCTGCTCATTTTATGCAAGTCACATAAGCAGAGACATATGCAAGTCAAGTCACAGTTGCAGAGACAGCTTGAGGAGGTAACCTCCTGTAATGGGCTGGATCTGTGGCCAGCAGTGATGGACCGGGGAGGCACTCCAATCGCATGGAATTAGTACTTATTAGCCCTGTCCCCTGGGATGCGGGGTCTTGGATCGCTAACTACTGATATTGGTTCCCCTTCTTTCTTTTCCTGAAATGAAAAGTTATTTTTTCTTTTTTTATCTTCAACATCATTTTATTTCAGGCACTTCAAATGTGTTAAGAGTGATTACAGTTGCCTTTAATCACACAGGTTTGTAGAGTCACAGCCAAGTGCAATAGTTGAAATGAGTGAAAATCATTAAGTAATCTCAACCGTGGAGCTAAAGGGCACAGCTAGGTGCAAATTTCAGTTGCCAGACTTTTTCTGTATTAATAAAACCAGCATTTGGTATACGGCAGCAATCTTCACAGCTAGAAAACCATTTCAGTCTTTCTTTGTAGACCTCATCACCCAGTTGTTATAGTTTGGGGCAAAACAATATGTAATCTGAAATTTGATAGCTATTTTCACAAAAAATGTGCTTTTTCTTATATAGGTTTCCTCCTTCCACTTTTTCCTAATAGCATTGTGGCTGTGAGGCTACAGTTGTAGAAGCCATTTTACAGATTCAAGAGATTCAATTTACAAACACATTAGAATGAAAGCCACACGTTACAGATGGTAGAGACATACAGAGGATCCTAGGACATGGATGGCATCATGGAGACGATATATTAGCACTGAATTGTCTAACTCTGGAGTCCTCATTGGGGGAGAAAAATAACCCACCATTATTAGGATAAACCACTATCAATGGGCTTTGTTAAAGCAATGACCTCACTGGAATTGTGAAAAGGGCCAGGGGAGTAGGTAAAGTATAGTGTTTGCGAGAAGGGTCTGTAGTGTGTTCTGGGAGCCAAAGGTTGATTGCAACACGTATTAATTGTTTCCTTTCTCAGTGCCCTCTCTTCTCCTTTGAAAAACACTCCCTCACTCTCCTTCCCACCATTAAAAATCCCACTTCAAAATATCTGAAGCCACCATTCCTTAAATAATTTGCTTTCATATTCATGGCGACTAGTGGAGTTGTGAGCCATGGAATAATATGGTTACATTCATAATACCTCCAGCCTCCAGCCTTGTAATGGATACGAGAAGGAGCAATACTTTCAACAATAAAGAATAAAAAAATAAACTATGATAAAATGGGGGGAGGAAAAGAGTCAGGTTGAGCATTCACACTCCTTCTTGGGAATTTTCAAATTGGAGTTGAGAGAAGGAAGAGTCATTCCCTCCCTCGTCAGAAGTTTGAGGATATGGACTTAGAACTTGTATAATCCTGTGAGGAGGGGATATTAAATTTAACCCAGTGAGAGAACCAAAGATGGGAGACATTGAGGATTCTACTGTGAATGAGTCCATGGACCCATTTCTCTTTGCTCTTGTTGTGGCTCCATGAGCCAAAGAATCCTCTATTTGTTTAAGTTAGATCAAATTGGATGTACTGTACTTGCAGTCCAAGGAGTTTGATGCTATAAGGTAGAGGCATCAGGTTTTATTTCTAGCTATTTTAAAATACAGACTAATTTCAAATTTGTGGTATTTATACTTAATAACCTAAGTCTTCATGCGGTTAAATGGCCTCTCATTGACTGATTTGTTACCCTCTGACAGAAATGTGTGAAGTATAATCATTACTTCATTAAAAAATGTCACATGATTGAAATCATAGCCAACTAGTCAACAGATTTAAATTCATTAGAGAACTCAGACACAGTTATGACTAATAGAACTTACTGTAAAACTATAACTCCTAGTAACTGCGATGACTTTGAAAATTAATATTTTTCCCTCTACCATTTGGATTTCTATTTAACAGTTCAGGGTTTGAATAGCCAGTCTAGTTATATTAAACAAACACAGTTAATTAAGTTCCTTCAAAAAGTTTGTGCCCAAGAACATTTTTCTTTTAAATAAAGTTAGGAGTAGAGTTCTTTAAAAAAAGACTTCACTTTCTCCTTATTGTTGTTATAAATCAGAGTTTTTAAAATTTCAACAGCAACAAAAACAAGCAAACAAAGACCTTGAAAAGAAAACATCTTTGGATACCCAGTACTGGATAGAATATTTTTGTTTATAATATGTACAGAATATTATAACTACCTACTCATTAATATGCACAAATTTTACTCTAGGACACAATTAAGGTCAACAAAATTCAAAATTTATAACATTTGAATAATAATATTTAGTGTAAAAGATCATATGCTATTTAACAGAAAAACAGAATTAACTACCAAAAATTGATATATGACACTGACTGCTATAGATTCTTTTGTCATGAGTGTATTGCACCTGGGCTGTGATTAACTCAGTTCTCCCACTGTTGACACCTATCTGAACCATAAAAATCTTTATTTATACAGTACACCAAGTCATTTTGATTTCATTTGGCTCGGCACAAAATTTCTTTTGCATATGAAGCTTATCTCTACATTTTGTCATTAATAACACATAATGCAGTGAATGGTGGCATTTTCATGAGGTTAAAAACTGTTTAAGAAACTAGTTTATTCCATATAAAAGTATACATTGATTAAAATTATACCTGAAAAAATGCTTTTTCCTTAAAATTGTAAAAAAAGGTTCAGAAAAATGCAAATGCAACTTTGGGACAATTATTACCATTTTGATTTTAGAACAATCTAAAATAATTAAGTGTGAAACATTTGGAGAAGGTGATTACTCTGTATCCACATTACAAACACAAATGAATAGCTGAGCCCCAGAATTGTACGGTCATTTAGTATTGGTGATTATGTGGAATACTATTTTTAGATTATTAACAATAGGTCAGCAAATAAACTCCATGTCTGGCCATAATAAGGTAATTCAGACTGATATTAGCTGCTACTGTAAGTAAGTGGCAAATTGAAAAAAATACAGAATAAAATTGTTTCAGACAGTGGACGACAATAGCATAGGAACTAGATCTCTGATAGAAGGGCAAAAACAAGTTAGCCCTACAATGGCCCCGAATTTCTGGCTGGGGGAACTCTGCATATTGCAGTATGTGAAGGGAGATCACACAAGATTATGGCAGTTTTACTAATCTTGGGGGGGAAATTACAACAAATCTGGAGGATTTATACTATCCTACTTCAAAACTTACTATTAAAGCTGCTGCAATCATCTGTGCAATATTGGTGTCAGCATACGTCGGTGGATCATTGAACCCAAACAGTTTAAAAGTAGACCAAAACACAAACATTCAATTAATTTAAAAAGCATGACTTTATTCTTAATGCTTTCAGTGGGTCTAGAACTTTGATTAATATTTATTTTATTTCAGCACTTTAAAGAGGTTGATGCACTTCTTTCCAGCCTTAATGATTTTTGATGGGAAGGTGGCTGGTATTCAGTTTTTTAGTTCCTCTCTGTGTAATTAATGTCATTTTTTCTTTGACTGCTCTCAAGATTTTATTATGATGAACCTAGTGATGATTTTCTTTGATTTTATCCAGTTTGGTTTACCGAGTTTAATGAATATAAATGTATGTCTTCCATTCAATTTTAGAAGTTTTCAGATATTATTTTTTCAATATATTTTTCTGCTTCTTGTTTTTATTTATTTTCTTAAACAACATTGCACTTCTAATTGGGTTTTGGAAATTTTCCCACAGATCTCTGAGTATATGCTGATTTATTGTGTTCAATCTCTGTTCTCCCAGTTGTGTAATTTTGATTATTCTGTCTTCATTTACTCTTCCCCCCATCAGTCCCATTTTGCTGAGACTATCCAGTGAATTTACTATTAAAGAGTATATTTAAGTCTAAAATTTATAGTTTCTTATTTTTAATAATTCACATGTCTTTGCTGAAACTTTCTGCCTTTTCATTCACAATGAGCACATTTGCTTTTACCTCACTAAGCAGAGTTAAAATCGCTATTTTGAAGTATTTGTCATATAAATTTTAGCATCTCTCTTTCCTTCGGGTTGGCATCTCTGGATTGTCTTTTCCCTTGAGGTCGGGTCCCGTTTTCCTGTTTCAATTTGTGCTAAGTAATTTTCTTGTCTGTCTTGAACTTTGTAAATAGGATGTAGTGTGGATTCCTAATTATAAGCTCCAACATGTTGATATGTTTGTTTTCATCCTGCAATTAACTTGTTGAGACACAAATCTGGGCAGCGGCTCAGATACCAGCTCCGTCTTCAAGCCTTAGTTGTCACCTGCTGGTAGTTTGCCCCACACAAGAAGTGGTTCAGGGCACAGCCTGGACTTATGGTGAATTTGAGCATGAAATTAGGGACCTCTGGTTCTCTTTTCTGGAGCTTTCCTCTCCATCTTCAGACTCTATTGTTGCTATAGGAGTCTTTCTTCTGGTTTCAGAAAAATGGTGACATTTCCTATCAGAATCCGAGTCCCATGACATTACAGCAGGTCAAAGTACATGAAAAAGAAAGGAGAAACTCACTGTTGCTCCAAGTTTTGCCGCCTCTCCACAAACAGCCTGCTTTTTTTCATTCTCCAGAGCCTTTTAAAAATTACACATATATAATTTACCTCCTCCTCTCAGCACCTATCCACCCTCTGCTCCAGTCTTCAGCTATTTTTCTATTGTTGTTCATAGTCTGCATTTACTGGTATGGCTGTTATTTATGGTAGAATCAGATGTTTAGGGGCTCCCCTCTCCAGCCCACTTGACAATCTATTACTTACTAAGGGAGAAAAGCCTAGGAAAATGTCTGCTTCCTTTTTATACGTCTGCGGCATGTTCAAGTTGGGGCCCCATTGGAGAGTTCTTACATCTCACACTTAGACAGGAAATAGCAAACATGTCCACCTGCAAAGCTTGAGGATTTTCCTGATTCTTTAATCTAAATGAAGTGTGAAGACTGGTCATGTGAGTCTCATGGCCTGAAGAAGAGGCCCAGAGCTGTGGGTTAACTCTTTATTGCCCGACAAACCACGCACAGTTCCATTGTCACGCTGCTCGCGGGGTCCCACCAGTTTCGCAGTTTTCCTTGGGTCTTTCTCTTTCTCTGGCAAATGTAATTTCAATGTTACTTGACAGGGACAGTGACTCTCCGGCCAAACACAACCTGCGTCTTGCCAGGCGTTCTTATGCTATCACGGGCTGTGCTCCAGAAAACCAAATTATTTCTTCAACACCATAACTACAGCTGAGTAGTCACTTCTCACATCTTCTCTCCTTTCTTCAAAATTATAAGCTGGAGGAGGAGATACAAATACACAGTGAGATTAAAGTCAAGTTTTAAAAATGGCAATGAAAATGACTTAAATTTCTTGGTCAGGGTCTTATTTTTTATATGTTTTTAATGATTTCAGAAAGAGGAAGGGAGAGGGGGAAAGGAATAGAAACATCAATGATGAGATAGAATCATTGATCAGCTGCCTGTTGCACGCCCCCTATTGGGGATTGAGCCCACAACCCTGACGGGGTAATCAAATCGACACTCTTTTTGCTCTGCATCTTTTAGAGTTTCATTCACTGAAAGTTCTCCATCAGAAAGAAAGGGGATAGCATTCTTTCAGGGATATCATGGAAGAGATTCCTACCCTACTGTAAAGTTGGATTTAATATCTCCGCATTCATTTTCAGCCCCAAGGCACAGTGATAAACTCTGCAACGTATCACATCACATTGGAAAGGAGCTATTTTTTTTTACTTAATTATGTATTTTAGAACTAATAAACCATTTGAATACATAGAAATTGTTCAAAGACTGATACACCTTTTCATAATATTCTGAAAATCACAAAATTAAAGGAATCCAGGTTAATAATAATAATAAGGGGCTGACTTTTTGCTTCACTACACAAGAAGTCTGCCATTAGCCTAACAGAGGCTCCACACAGAAAAATCATTCTGTAGGGGAAGAAGCCAAAAGGAAAATTAGCCCTGAGCTGAAAGAGAACCCATTATGGTTGATTTAATGATATTAATGGCATTTTCCTCCTTCCCCAGTATTGTAAAACCTAAAAATGCCTGGAAGGGAAAGATGACATTGCGCTGAGCCCTTGGTAAATTTCAGAGCGTATGTCATATAGTAATTTGATTCTCAGACTTTACTGAGTGTAGGGAGCTTCGTGCCTTTGATCAGAAGCTGTGAAGCGAGAGCCACTCGGGGCTCCAATCCTGTCTGCCAACCACTGGCCTTCATCATAGTTCATGCTGCCAAGTGGACAGAGACCGATTCTTTTCTGGTTCCCAGTTTCTGAGTCCTGCAGTGTAGGTTAGACTAGCCCATAAAGTTGACTCTGTGTATACAGTACTCTAAAATGGCATAATCAACACATTTTTCTTTCTGCACATGGCAGCATAAGAGAAGAACATGCTCTATTAATTGATCCGCTGAAACCTTGGTCCACAGGGAAATAAATCTTTCAACCCTTGAGTTACAAGAACTGTTTTTCCAGGGCAGTTCAGATCTTTTCATTTGCTTTTCTGTGCAAAGCCAAAGGTTGGTTTTCAGTCCTCCTATATATTCAGGAACACTAGAAATCATTTTCATCAACCTCCTATTTTCATGCTTATTATACTTTCTAATATTAGATTCTCCTATTGTACATGGCCAGAATACATATCTACTACAATGATCCCATTTCAAAGAACAGTAGGAGTAGAATAAGTGAAGGATACATCATTGTTCTCCAGTCTTAACCAACACACCAATTACTGAACCAGTTCTATTACTGAAGAACAATTGAAAACCAAATTATCGATAAAATTAACAAGGTGCCTGTGGCAGATTGAATCATTGTGTCTTCACTTTTCATCACTCTCTGTATTCAAACCCTTTGTCGTGTAATTTTACAAGTCTTCCCTTGAAAGGGTACCTCAGTTACCTCAATTTCTCCCCCTTTGGGTTTGGCCAATGGATATGAGTGAATGTAACATGGCTAAAGGCCAACAACAACAAAAAAGCAATAGCATGAATAGGCTTGTTCCCCTGAACTTCTGCTATCAGGAGAGGAAAATGCAGCTGGTCCTCTGGTCAAGGAGGCAGATGTACTCGGGAGAGAGCTACATGGCTGAGCTGGGGCATAGAGTCAGCCCAGGTCAGCTGGTTCTCCACTGAGACCTGAGCAAGCTCCGCTGTCAGTGAAGTGTTTCTGCCAGTTTTCATTCAGACACAGACTGGTGAAGATTTAGGAGGAAAATGATTTTTTCTTCTATGACTTAGGGATATTTTATTATAGAGAATATGTTTTAGATGCTGTGCACTTTAAAAATATATATATATATATATATATTTAACCTCCTGCATGCACCCCCACTGGCATTCAATCCCGCAGCCCTGGCATGTGCCTTGACCAGGAATTGAACTGTGACCTCCTGGTTCATAGGTCAGCACTCAACCACTGAGCCACTGTGGCCGGGGCTGTGCTATGCAATTTTGATTAAAATAATTATCACAAGTTCACATTTACTAAAGTCCATGTCTTTAGTTCATAGTGGATCTCCCTAATGCTGTTTTCAGAAACTCAATTACCTTAATTACCTGTAACTCTAAAAATGTAATCATAAAGTAAAACTATAAATAATTTTTAGATAATTAAGAGGCCCTGAATAACTCATTTTCATGGAATTACATAATGATCCACTGAAAAGTAATTAAAACGTTCAGTGAAAGCTGTCATTTTAACATACTAGCAAATCTTGGTTTAGATGATAAGTATTAGCAATATGTGTCTATATAGTATACCTCATTCATTAGAGTTCAACATTACAGTTTCACATCAGTCCTTACAAGATCCCTTGTGGCGCTGGTGGGAGTCTCGAGGGCATGTGTTAACTTAGATATAAAAGAAACAGTGGAAATGATGTTGGTGTTGACTATGAAATGAAAGCATTTCAAAGTTAAGGGTAAATTCTCATTGCTATAGGCACCCAAAAGTATTTGTGACTTATCAATGTAATATTCTGAGAGATAAACATTTTGTTCCACCCATTCTACTTCAAAACCCTTACTGCTTTGTCAAAGGTTTGCCCATCCAAATGAGAGGGATCTGAGCTGGAAGCTCAATGCTTAAAATACCACCTGGGAGAGGCCATGTTGGATATAGTGCTGTCACCAGTGTCCATTGAACAAGCAAGTAAGCATTGCCTAGATTAATGAGTCCTTTCGGGGAAGGCAATTTTGCAGCCATGGCAGGAAACTTTTTCTAAAGTTCTCTTGGAAACCAGAAGAGACACCCCCCTTCCACCCCTCCCCGCCCCCCAATCTGACCAAGTTTTGTCTATTGTGACTCACATACATTTCCGTGATTCTCTCTCCAAACCCATTCTATGGAATTATTGCCAAGCTCATTCATAATCACCCTTTCAGTTTCTGACATTTCTGCATTTCTTGATTGTTAGTAACCATCTCCAGGCCACCCTCTGAAGTTGGGGACCCTTTGACAGGTAGTGTGATTATTTTCTTCACATCTTAACACTCAACTTCTCTCACTGCCACTGAGGGAGGAACTCCTCTGTCTGTGGGTATGTGTAAAGAATAGCTTAGGTCAATGTTTAAGAAGAAACACTCAAAAAATGAGATTTCTGGAAATGAAGGAAATTGACTCAAGCAGTGATACTAAATGTTAAGACTGTTGCCCAGCCGGTGTGGCTCAGTGGTTGAACATCAACCTATGAACCAGGAGGTCACAGTTCGATTCCTGGTCAGGGCACATACTTGGGTTGCAGGCTTGATCCCCTGTAGGGGGTTTGTAGGAGACAGCTGATCAATGATTCTCTCATATCATTGATGTTTCTATTTCCCTTTCTCTTCCTCTCTCTGAAATAAATAAAAGCATATTTTAAAAAAATTATGATATGACTGGTTCTGGTGGACGACTGATGTTGATGGAAACCATAATTAAATCTGTTCAAGGAAAGCACTATAGAAATATTTTCTTCATTAACCTGACAATGGTATATGTATTTAGCATTTGGGGATCTTCTAGAGATAAAAAATATCTCAACTTTTTCCTAACTAGATATATTCTCAAAATCAGGAATGGTAATACTGTGGGATTTAGCCTTACTATCAGATGTATTAATTAATTTAACATATATTTATTTTAAATCTACCATGGGCTACATCTGGTTTTAGTTGCTACGGGGATAGTGGGGGACATATATATTTGCACTCATGGAGCTCACACACTGTTGGAGTAGATAAATAAACAATAATTATGTCAAGGCTTCATTACATTTGTGGGAAGTGCTTGCTCTTTCAAAGTGGTTATGAAAAGAGTAGGACTTTACTGATTTTTAGTGAGAGAGAAAGTGGGGGGGGGGGGGGGGGGTGATTGAAATTTATTACTCTCACAGGCCTGATGAATTGAAGAGCTTAGAGTCCTCCTCAACTTTACTTCAAAACATGTTGTTCAGATGCTCACTGTGAACTGTATGTTTTTTAAATTACAGACAATATCATAAAATTTAGCATTGAATTTTCTTTTAATTTCTAGCTAAAGAGGAAAATGCACATATCGCTGAACACATACCTGCATACACACAAACACGTATATTGGGGTCAAATTTTACTCTTTGCTAGTATTTTCCAATAGCACCTAACAAAATGCTGGAGTATCACAGGCATTTAGTAGACAATTATAAAGTGTTTGGCATGCAAAATATCAGCAGTGGCATCATGATCCAATAAGCCCACCCTACATTCTTGAATTGTTATGACTCCTTGAAAACCATGCTGCCATTTGTTATTTGACCAAAGACAGAACAACATGAGGAAGAAATCTTCCTCTCTATCTCTCTCCCTTTCTCTCTGTAAAAAATCAATAAAATATATTTTTTAAAAAAGAAAGAAAGAAACATCCATTGGCTGCCTCCCACATGCACCCCTACCTGGGATCCAGCCTGAAACAAGAGCATATGCCCTGAGTTGGAATCCAACCAGCCACCTTTTGGTGCACAAGAGGATGCTCAACCAACTGAGCCACACCAGCAGGGTTAGGGCTTACCTTTCATAATTTAACCCATAATTTAGGTATCTCATACTGAGAAGAAAAATTCAGAGAGGGCGCCTTCTGGTGACTATTTTTTTTCTCTCATTAAAATTCAAATGTTTTATCTTATCCCCTAACATTGATTAAAAAAAAAAAACTTTCTCAGTGCAGTAACTACTAATTGGCATCTAATTACCTGAAAATATGTTCCTGGGAAATGTGGGCATTTCATGAAATGCCTGGATTTGTTATAAATTTTTGTTTATAATTCTAAACTAGTACTACGATGCTCTTTAAGCTTTCCACTACTTTATAAACAATCTTGTTGGCCATGGAGTATTTATAGTGTATATGCCAAACTTAATTCAACTAAGAGCCTGGATTTGTTTTTCAATGTTTTGAAAACTGCATAAATTTTGATGATTGACACTCAGGGTGTGATTCTTTTTCCTGGACTGAAAAATAAATTAAATCTTTCTACTTTTGAATAATAAACACCACAATTTAAACAGAGTAAAAGGGCTTTGGTTATTTGTTTTTCAAAGTGCATTCACTATTAGAAAGTAGACCTAGAAGAAACAACCTTTTATGTGAATTTGATTTAAAATTTTCTCAGGAAAGATAGTGTGACTTCTGTTAATCCTCTTATAGTTTCCCTAATATTATCAATGCATTCCTCTTGACCAATTAAACTCAACATTATTACTAGTGTAGCTGCAATTTTTTTCTGATATTACCCTGTGGTTAACTTGTCAAGTAAACAGCATAGGCGACTTAGGCTACTAAATTATATGTTTTGAATCTGATTCATACATTACCTCTTAGAGCATATTTTCATATGACTATGTAATCTTATCTATATAGTACTGACTGTTAATTAAAATTTTAAACTATTTTATTAGTACGAATAACCTTTACTTCAACATATTGCAATCATAAAATATTTCAGATAATCTAGTAAATTTCTTAATTTTTTCATTGGCAAACAGAAGCCAAGATTTTTTAAAAATTTCTTTATTGATTAAGATATTACAAATGTGTCCTTATCCCCCTATGCCCCCCCTTCTCCCCCCCACTCATGCCCTCAGCCCCCTGGTGTCTTTGTCCATTGGTTAGGCTTATATGCATGCATACAAGTCCTTTGGTTGATCTCTCCCCCTTACCCCCACACTTTTCTACCTTCCCTCTGAGGTTTGAGCATCTGATCGATGCTTCCCAGTCTCTGGATCTGTTAGAAGCCAAGATTTTAATGATGCTTTTAAAAAATCCATACAAGACAGTCCATGAAAGCCATATGCAGTTTAGGTAAAGCAGTAAGGACTGTCAAAAATAATGGAAAATCACAAATATTATGATAGTAAATCATGAAAAGAAATACCTGTCAGATAGTAGAAACCACATGTAGAAAATAAACCACATTTCATTAAATAAAAAGGTTATCCAGTTTTTGTTTTAGCTAGAGAGTTAACTTTTCATTCAGTCACATTATGTTTTCTTAGTTCAGAGTTCTAGTAACTGCCCTCAATACCCTTTCATTACTTTACTTTTTTCTTTATATTTATTTTGCTTTTGCCTTTTAAAAATAATGTTTTTGTCCCTCTATTCTCTGAATTTCCTTTAGGAATTGGGGGGGTGGGTGCTTGTAAAAAATCATCACTACTTTTAGTACAAATTAGAATGAGCTAAAATGAGCATTATTAAGCTATTCAGTCAAGACAAAACCACCTAAACAGGCTACTCCACAAAAAGGAAAGGGGAAAGATAGTCATGACTAATCTTATGTCTCCTTCCTGGTCCTTGATTAGATTAATCCCAGGATGGAGAAGCTGGAATCATTAGTTACTCCTCTCAGATGGCCTGACCTCATGGGGTGTCCTCTTCAACGGCCTGTTCTGAGGTGCATCTGAGTGTGGTGTGGACAGCGAATATTGGCGTTAATATGGGTATCAGGTGCCATCTCAGCAGTGTCACCGCAGGCTGGCCATGGTCTGCAACTGAGAGTCACAGCCAGAGTCAGGCAGCTCCCTCAACTAGAGTCCTCCCTTAACCAGTGCTCCTAAGCCTTCCCACCCTTATCTTACATTCATTACAATGGCTCCCAGTCCTTTTAGCCCTTCATGTGTTTTCCATAAAGTCTACCCCTGCCTTACAAGTAGTCACTTTAAGAAAATCTCCTCAAACATATATGTGACATTTATTTATTCTAGGACCTTCACTGATACACAAGTAACAGACATCTAGGTATCTGGTAGCCATTCTTATGATCAAATATGAAAGTAATATATATATAT
>NW_005358649.1:6049959-6054942 GCF_000412655.1 Myotis brandtii
TCAAAATGTAGTCAATATGGAATGTAACCTAAGATTCATGGAATATAAAAATAATATGCTCCATGCAAAAATTATTTAAGAAACACCATATAATACTGTAAAAAAAAAAAAAAAGGGCAATATTCCTCTCTAGAATTTGGCTGACCTCGTATATCCTCAGTCTTCCCAGAGTTTGTCAAAATACTATTAGACTATTCATGTTTATAAAACTTTATTCAATGACCTAAATGAAGTTTGGTTAGAGGAAGCCTCACTATATAGACTTTGCAATTTCCAAATGAAAATTTATTTTGATTCTTAGCCAGTTGACTTGGCAAGTGAATAAAATACTTGGCCATTATCAGATTGCACTAAAATTTGAACTTTGCCAAAACATACATTTGTATTATTTCCTTCTTTAAGTTTGGGGTTAATGAACTTTTTTTGCATCTATTTTATCTTTACTTTCTTTAACTGAAAAATAAGTGTGTGCGTGTGTTTATGTGTGTGAGTTTACCTTTTTCTTCTTGCAGGTTGCTTTTCATTAATCGATGTCACTATATTCCTATAAAAGTACTTACAAACTTATTTATAACTCTTTGAAATCAGGTGTGTGTTTTTTCTCTTTATTTTATTAAGGATGAAAGTTCAACAGAAAGCAGCTGATTCATTTGGGTTATTATTACTATCATCAGTCACCTCTCTGCACAGAAGTGCCTCTGTGACGCTCCCTGACTGTTCATCTGGTTTCTCCTTCTGAGCCAACTCTCTCCTCGCCTGACCTTACAGAATAATCCTTGTTTCTATCTCTGCTTTAACTTTTCCACCAGTTACTTCTGAGATGGCTGGCTTGGACAGGGCCTCGAACCTGCCATTTGTCTGAGAGCCATCTGAATTTAAACAGCCTTTAGTTGAGTATCTGTGATGAGCTCGAGTAGATGTTAAAGCAGCATCCAAGCCAGTCTATGAGCATCTTTTTACAGTTCAGAGAAGTGGTAAGATTTTTCTCTAGAGGTTAAACCTCTTCACTAGGGGACAGACGTTGGGTTTCAACCACTGGTCACCCCCTTTTGGGCAGTGCACGTATAGCACAACCATACATGACCACCATACATATGGTTAACTTACACTGAGGATAAAAATAGGTAAATTAGACACTGGCTTTGCTTTTGAAGATTCATAACTGAATTGGGGAAATAAGAATGTATAGGAAAGATGTGAAATAAAAATACAAAGAAGTTCATCTAAATTGCTTTGCTATTCTTGACTGTTTTGTGAAGAAAAAATATCAACCCTGCAAACACTTCTTGGAATTGTCTTGATTTTGCAGCAAAACTCTATCTAATGTAGTCTGTGTGCACTGTTACTCTAGTTTTAAGTGTGTATGCGTGTGGGTGCTGATCATTTTGTTTTTCCTTCTGAGGTGGAGAAGGAAAACAATTCAAGCTGAGAAATTTATTATTTAAATATTCATTGTTACAAATTATATTAAAATATTGTTAAACCATAAAAAACACAAAGTCTGTAATTAAGGTTTGAGAAATATGTGCCGTGGAAGCCCAGTTTATTAAGCTACTATCTTAAAAAGTTAACAAACTTCCACAACTCTTATGTAACAAAGAATAGCAAGCTTAGGGACTAAATTGCTGTGGTTTTTATAAATGCGGCCCCACCAGACACACTTTTCCTGACTGACTTCTGTTTGTGAGTCCTGAGAACAATGAACTCATCTTAGCGCCCCCTGACGTGCATATGGTGTATAAGACTTCTGCTCAGGGCCAGAGAGAGCACACATACTTTCACTTAGACCTTTTGTGCTAACAATAAATAAAGCGTTCTTTTTTGCTCACCTGTAGTCTGGTAGTTACACTCTACGAACCTGAATATAACGTTGCTTTGTTGTGTAAGTAAGGTTTTCACAGCGAAGATGTACTTTGCGTATTGCAGGATTTCAGGCGAAGAGATTTCTCCTTCATGAGAGCAGATAACGTGACAGGAGCTCATTCTATGGCCAATTGCTCTGACCAGCGAACGCGCAAAAGGATGTGGCATATTTGGCAGGGAGCCCTGACTTGGTTCAACCCAGAGTCTGCCTATGAGAACTCGAGGGAAGAGAAGGTGAAGAGAGGTAAGTAAACAAGCAAACGAACAAAAACCACGGGTCTTGTAGGGACTGTGGATTTTTCCTAAGAGGCGGTTGAGAACCAGAAGTCTTTAAAGAGCAGATGGACATATCAGATTTGGCTTTTAGGAACTAACTAGAGTGGTCCTGGGGGGCAGGAGAAAGTGGAACAAGAGTAATAGGGTGAAGACATACCTGAGGTGGTTGCCACATATAAGTCAATGATTCTTACCCTTGGATGATTTTGTCCTGCAGGGGAGTTGCGTCAGTGCCTGGAGAAAGTTGGAGGGGTTTGGTGGTGGTGGTAGTGGTGGTGGTGGGGGGGGCGGGGGTTGTGCTTCTGGACAGTCTAGAGGGCAAGGATGCTGCTGAACCCTATAAATATATAATACAAACCCCAACCATAAACTCTTCTCCTGACCAAAATGTCAGGGTCCAGATTGAGAAAACCTGCTTTAACTAGGGTATCACATTGAGAGTTGGATTTTGTTTCAATGATGCCTAATGATGTTGAGCATTTTTTCATGTGTTCAACTAATACTGTTGAGCATCTTTTCAATTTTTCATTGCATTGATATATCTTCTCTAGTGATGTATCTGTTTAAATCATTTGCATATTTTTTAAAATTGCGTTGTTTTCTTTGCTATTGCATTTTGAGAGATCTTTACATGTTTGGGATACTGGCCCTTTATCAGATACTAGAGGCCCAGTGCATGAAAATTCATGCACTGGAGGGGGGGGTGTCCCTCAACCCGGCCTGCTCACAGTCCGGGAGCCCTCAGGAGCGGGAGGCAACCCGGCCATCAGAGGAAGGCGACGCCCCCATCACACCTCTGCTGCTGCCACTGCCGGCAGCGCAAGCCTCAGCTGGCCCTGGTTACCTGAGCCTTGGGTGGCCCTGGGCGGCCGGGGCACTGAGGGAGGGTCCGGCCATACCGTGCGCCTGCCTCTCCCTCCCCCCCAGCTGGGCTGAAAGGACTGAGGGACTCCGATGGGGCTGAGGGGACTGGGTGCCATCATCTTTGTGATGGTATGATGGTCAATTTGCATTTTCTGTCTTTATTAGATAGAATGTGTTTGGTAAATATTTTCTTCCATCCGTTGTTTGTTTTTTCATTCTCCTAACCATGTCTTTTTGGAAAGCAGAAACTTTTATTTTTCATGAAGACTAATGTTCCACATTTTTTTCGTTATGAATTGTTCACTTGACATTATATTTAGGAAATCTATGCCTAATTCAAGGCCACAAAGATCTTCTCCTAAGCTGTCTTATGGTTTTAGGTTTTTCATTTAAAACATTGGTACATTTTGAACTAATGTTTCTATGTGGTACAAGGAACAGATCAATGGTTTTTATTTTTAATTAATTAATTAATTTATTTATTTATTTTTGTGGATATGGGTATTCATAGTTCCAGAAAAGTTTTTAGAAAAGAGTACCTTTTTTTCCACTGAGTGCCTATGCAACTTTGTAAAACAAGAACAAAAACCAATTGATCATATGTAGGTAGAACTATTTCTGGATTCTTTATTCTGTTTCATTGATCTACTTGTCTATCGTTAGGTTATGCCAGTATCACTTTGTCTTGATTATGGGACATACTAATGAAG
Organism: Myotis brandtii; assembly: GCF_000412655.1. Taxonomy (NCBI): domain Eukaryota; kingdom Metazoa; phylum Chordata; class Mammalia; order Chiroptera; family Vespertilionidae; genus Myotis; species Myotis brandtii. The sequence continues at coordinate 6,053,673 of NW_005358649.1, forward strand.
TCAGGTAGTGAAACTCCTCCAACTTTATCCTTCTTTTTTCAAAGTCATTTGTCTCTTCTAGGTTCTTTGCATTTCCATGTGAATTTTAGAAGCAGCTTGTCAATTTCTGTAAAATGCCTGTTGATATTCTGAATGGGATTGATTGATATCCCATTGATCTATAGGTCAGCATGAGAAAAATTATCCTAAACATTTTGAGTCTTCTGTTTTATAAGAGTAGCATATGTTTCCATTTATTTAGACCTTTTCAGTTATTTCATCAAAGTTTGCTAAATTTTAGTGTATAGATCTTTCCATGCTTTGTCAGATTTATCTCTAAATATTTTATATTTTTGTTGTTATAATTGGAATTTATTAAAATTTCAGTTTCTAATCGTTCTCTGATATTCTAATGAAATACAAGTTAATTTTATTTGTTTATTATTTATCCTGCCACTCTGAGAAACTCAGGTGTTACTTCTAGAAGTTTTTATGATTTTGTACACTGACAATCATGTCTGCAAATAAAGACAGTTTTAGAGCTTTCTTTCCAATTTGGATGCTCTTCTTTTCTGTCCTCATTGCACTGGATTAACTATGAATTGTTCCTTAGTTTCCAAAATTAGGCAATTTTCCTTGTTTATGGCTGTTACTGCTATCTAATTTATTCACCCTGTGGGTAGATAGTATATTTGGTGTGACATGAATTCTTTTATATTTATTGAGTGAGACTTGCTTATAGTCTCAATACATATGGACCATATTGTTATGTTTTTGATGTACACTTGAAACTATTTAATTTTACTATTTTCTGTATCAACTATTTGTGAAAAGGGTGTTGAAATATATGACTATTCCTGTGAATTTGTTTATTTCTCCTTGCAGTTGAGTCAGTTTATTATTTATATGTTTTCAAACTGTTATTTGTATGTAAAATTTAGGATTATTATGTCCTCATGAAGAATTAACCCATCATTATGAAATTACCTAGTGCATTCCTAGTAATATTGTTTTATCTAAAGTCTTTTTTTTTAATTTAAATTCTTACGTAGTCTCCTTTTTCCCCCATTGATCTCTCCCTGGCCACTACCCCCCCACCCCAGCACTTGTGTTTTTTTTGTTTGTTTGTTTCTTTGTTTTTTATATATTTTATTGATTTTTTACAGAGAGGAAGGGAGAGGGATAGAGAGTTAGAAACATCGATCAGCTGCCTCCTGCACACTCCCTACTGGGGATGTGCCCGCAACCAAGGTACATGCCCTTGACCGGAATCGAACCTGGGACCCTTGAG
>NW_005358649.1:6055961-6132020 GCF_000412655.1 Myotis brandtii
TAGTTGGTATGATGTATTTTTCTGTAAGATTTTACTTTTAATTTATTGATATCTTCATGTTTAAAGAAGTTTTATATAAAGTGTATAATTGGGTTTTACTTTTTATTTTTTATTTTTTTTAATATTTCTTTATTGATTTCAGAGAGGAAGGGAGAAGGAGAGAGAGATAGAAACATCAATGATGAGAGAGAATCATTGATCGGCTGCCTCCGGCACACCCCGCACTGGGGATCAAGCTCGCAACCCAGGCATGTGCCCTTGGCCGGAATCGAACCTGGGACCCTTCAGTCCGCAGACTGATGCTCTATCCACTGAGCCAAGCTGGCTAGGGCGGGTTTTACTTTTTAAATTCAACTTGAAAATCTCTGACTTTGAACTAGATGGGCCTTACCTCTAATATACCACGAGCTGTCCCCTGGCCCTGGACTTCTGGAGAATATGATCTGACCGATATCATTGCCACATTTGTCTAGCAAAGTGACGTCTATGAAATTGCACTGTGTACCTTGTAAATTACCTAAAATTGCTTTTAATATAAATCTTTGAATTTTATAATGAAAAAATATATACGTTCTTAAAATATGACTCAATAAAAGTAGTAGGATTCTAGCTTAAATTGGTTCCTACTTTCAGAAAACTTAAAATCTGGTTTTACTTATCTCTTATTGATTTAGAGTTAAACACATTGCTATATTTAAAAACCTGGTCTTGGAGGAAAAAACAACTTCTAAATATTGAAAATTGGCAGAAAAGTGACTTTTAAGTGAATTCACACTTTTAAATTAATTTTAAATATTCATATTTCAATGATAATGACTTAAATATAAATGGGGCTTCATTTTCTTATTTCTTAGACAATTTGTGACTTGACAATAATTCTTGGTTTACAGAAAAATGTGGCAGATGTTGTGTGCCCTCTAGTGGCCACAAAGAATATCTTTACATCTTGCCATAAATGTCAGTGGTTTTGTCAAGAATGCATTTCACATCATATATTAATTTTAATTTAACTAACATCACATCTTTAATATCCCATTGATTCTCACGTGATCTTAACTGCAGTAGTTCAAATGCAAATTACAACCTCTTAAAATAAAGGTAAACTTATCCTATGTAATTCTGGAGTACATTCAGTTTCAAACCACATAAAATTTTGTTACTGTAACATTAAAAGCCACATGGAATAAATGCAAATAAAATTCAGAGTAAATTTTCCTCAAAACATATCTATATATATCTATATATCTAGATATATATATGGAATTGGCTCACATGATCACAGGATCCTGGTGAGTATAAAATCCATAGGATAGGCAGCAGTCTCTCAATTCATATAACACTTAATGGTGAAACCTAGAATGTAAAATCTACAGGGCAGGACAGAAGACTTGGACTCAGGGAGGAACCTCAGGCTGCAGCCTTAGATAGAATTCCTGAGTAAAGATTCTAGTATCCCTATTTTGCCTGGTAATAACAGACTACTTGTAGTTATAATGTGCCTGGTATATACTTTTCCATCCATCCTTTTTATTTTCTTTTAAATAGAATTTATTTTTAGAGCAGTTTTAGGTTCACAGTAAAATGGAGTACAGAGTTCCCATAGACCCCCTGACTCCACACACACACAGCCTTCCCCACTATCAACATCCCCCATCAGAGTGGTCCCTTTGTTATAGTTTATAAACCTACATTGAAACATCATTACCCCATAGTCCAAAGTTTACATTAGGGTTCACTCTTGGTGTTGTGCATTCTCCGGTTTTTAATAACGTATAATGACATGCATCCACAGATACAGTATCATACAGAATGGTTGCACTGCCCTGAATATCCTCTGTGCTCTATTAATTTCTGCCTCCCCTCTAATTCTGGCAACCACTGATCCTTTTACTCTCTACATGGTTTTGCTGTTTCTAGAATGTCATGCAGTTGGAACCACACAGTAGGTAGCCCTTTCTGATTGGCTTAACTGAGAAATATGCACTTACGCTTCCTCCATGTCTCCTCCTGGCTTGCTAGCTCATTTCTTTGGGGTTTGGGGTTGTTGTTGTTATTGTTTTCTTTCTCCATTTTGACATTTGCATTTATTAGATGCTTGAGGAATATATGTTTCATCTCCAAGCACTTTACATTAGTGTTTATTTATGAACATTTTTCCTATTACTTAAATGCCTTAAGCATGTAAAGAATGATTTTGACCCTACAAGGCAATCACCAAAAGGGTTTCTAATAGGATCTAGTTAAGCAAATCATTTGTTTTAAAGCCATCATTAAGATATATGTACATTTTAAGTGGTATGCTTATGGTATATAATAGTCTAATATGGATTTCTAAACATTACATAATTGAAAAATCTTTTCCTTTTTTTATGTACTAGTACTAGACATTTTTGACACACAACTTCTGAAACTTGTTGAAAAAATTAAAAGCTGATCTGTGTGGTATCTCTCTTCTTCTGTCCAGGGAAGCCAGGATGCTGACACTTGGCCTAGATAGGGATTAAACATACTTGGTAGTAACTTATAATGTGTTGTTTAAAGTCCAAAACTTGCCAGGAGGTGTTACCAGATGGAGTCTGGGTCTAGGGCGAGTCTGCCCAGGGACTGTCGGTAGCGGGTGGGTTCTTGACTTTGTGTAGGAAAGATTTCACAACATGAGTCCAGATGGCTTTTGAGATTCTGTTTATTAAAGCTGGGGACAGTGGTCCAGCTGGAGTGGTTGAGCATCGACCTATGAACCAAGGAGGTCACAGTTCAATTCCTGGTCAGGGCACATGCCCAGGTTTCGGACTCGATCCCCAGTAGGGGACATGCAGAAGGCAGCCAGTCAATGATTCTCTCTCATCACTGATGTTTCTATTTTTTTAAAAGATGGGGACAGTGAAACAAAGGAAATGTTTAAGATAGAAGAAACAATAAGAGAGGAAAAGTCAGAGAAAAGGGGGACTTGTTGACAAGTTCGGGGGGTTAGCCTGGGTTGAGCTGCCGCCGCCCACCACTCCGCTGGTTGCAAGTTTCTTGGGGTCTCTTAGAGTTTAGGAGATGCACGCCTGTGGGGGAAGAAGACGGGGAAGAGAAAGGTGCAGGCCTGCTCCCACAGGGAAAACACGCTGTGTATTCTTTTTCTTGAGTATGCTATGTTGCTGTAATTATGTGTGCTGTCATTTAGCATACCCAGGTCATGATTGGGTAAAGTCATTCTAAGAATTTCCATCTAGCACGTCCAACTACAAACAGGATATAGAACAGATTTTTACAACTCCGATTTCCCCAATTGTTTGACTAAAGGAAGAACTTCCCCTCCCTCCAATTCAAGACATCACACACATTCCAACAATACATTCTTGTAGACTTGATACACGACCGTTAACAAATAAAACTTTGCTCATAAATTTCTAGTGGAAGCCATATTTTAAATTTTAAGTCATTGACAATTAACCACATCCCTATAAATTATTTATTATGCAGCCTTTTTACTTTTTATTAGCAGGTTTAGGTATGACAGTATACTATAAGCCAGTGTAGAACAATTTTCAATAAAAACTCTTTGTCATGCCCATGACATTTCACCCACCCCAATGCCAATGCCCTGGAAATCTGGCCACGGAGGCCTCCTCCCTCTCCACCCTGGGGCCAGCCTGACATATCTTCTTTAACTCACTTTAACTCACATTGTTTTAATCAGTGCTGGTTATAAAAAATTCATCATGACTAGGATAAACTGAACAAATATTTTTATCGTTTTTGGAATTTGTGGAGCAGCTGTAACACATACGCTCTAGCAAGCTATTAGATGTTCGGAGTGAGTCCATCTATCACTTCCTATTGCATGGCATTTAACTTCACCATCTGAACACTCCCACCCACCCTTTTGAGTTGCCCTGAGGTTTTTCTCATCCCTTTTCACCTCAATGTTCCTTTGTTTCCCCAAATATCCCTAATCTTTTTCCTATCACTTCACCCTGTGGGAGGGGTGGAGTCAGCGGGTCTGTGATAGATTTTCTCAAGTGCTTTTACCTCCAACAGCAGGATCGCACAAGAATCCCAAACATGTGAGCCCCATTTATCACATCAATCATTTCTTGGGTAAAAGGCTTAAAGTTGGAGCATACTTGATCATGATATAATCAATCTAAAGGCGCTTGCATATTCAACATTCTAGTATCCTTAGAATTATTACATTTAGTACATAGGGGTGGAATTATACTATTCCCCCCTCAACTTATTTTTACATTACCTTGCCTTCCACCAGCTCAACCCATTAGAGCAAGCATGTTCAACTCACGGCCCATGGGCCGCATGCCTCATTTATTTGGCCCATGTTAGCCTTTGAGTTTGACATGCTTGCATTAAAGGATTAGAATATGCACGCTTCTCCTGAACTCTTAGAAGGGTCCCATGTTTGGGGTGTATCTTTTTAAAAAATATATTTTATTGATTTTCCACAGAGAAGAAGGGAGTTAGAAACATCGATGAGAGAGAAACACCGATCAGCTGCCTCCTGCACACCCACCACTGGGGATGTGCCCGCAACCAAGGTACATGCCCTTGACCGGAATCGAACCTGGGACCCTTCAGTCCTCGGGCCGACGCTCTATCCACTGAGCCAAACCGGCCAGGGCTGGGGTGTATCTTAATCCCCACCTTTTTCTACCTAGTATCCACCCCCAAGGCCTATGTAGAGTCTTTAGGATTATGGGTTAGACAGGCTAACTTCTGATCAAAACATTTGTTCTGCTCCCTGCTTTTATCATGTCCGTTCAGTTACAGACAGATTCAGCGCTGGTAACTTGGCAGACCATCAGCCTCATGTTTTTTCTTAGTTACTCTCAGTTTTGCCAAAGCAGCCGAAAGCAGCCAAGGCACAGAATTCTTGACTGACTTCCCTTTGGTCTGACTTTCTTTTTTCATCCATTGAGGTATTTCCCTCAGCTCCAGATCTACCCACTCGGAGTGGATCTGTTTATCCTCCTGTCAGTGGTCATAGTATCACGCAGTGGTAGGCTGGCCTGGGGGGAACTAGCCTGGGGGGCGCTAGCTTGGCATCAGAACCTATTTCCTCATCTTCCTTTCTTCCCCACAAAGCCTTATCCATCATTTAATTATACACCAGGGTCACTTCAAGTATCCTGCCCGGGGCACCCTGAAACACAGGGTCAGATAATGAAAAGCACTCATGAAATGCTACATGGTGCACTCATATAAAGCTTTAATAAAGGCAAAAGGACGTAGCAGGAGATTTTTAAAAAGCATAGACAAATGTAAGAAAGAACAAAGATGTCTAGGCATAGCTTCCAGGCTGTTTTCTCAGACAAGGGCGTGCTTCATATGAGGCTCATGACCACCAAGGTAAGTGTGGGAATTCAGGATTCATCAGAGCCAACACAAGTTCACTGGTTGCTCTTTCATACTCCACTGGTCAAGGGATAAAATCAGGCTGCTTTTAAACAGGTGGAATAGATACAAACCATTTTTAATAAACAAAGTAGACAAACTGGTCCAGAGTACCTCAGAGGCAGGACAGTGAGAAACTAGGGAAATTACTTGACAAGTGGAATAAGGGAAACTGAGACAAAATAATTAGACCAGGCTGAACAATTCTGGCAATTTCCAGCCAGCTGACAAATCACAAGGTTTTATCTTCCCTAACCAAAGACACTTAGGAGCAAATGTTTTTACACATTCCAGGCTGTCCTGGGGCTGGAATTTGCATGGGGCTTGGAACAATAGTTCAGAGTTGAAGTGTTAAAGGGCCGTTACTCAATGGATACTTTAGGGTCATATGACCTCAGTGATGCTCCAATGAAAGAAGTGTTAGCAACTCCCGCCATACTCACTGAGGCAGTGGCCGAAGGCCTGTTAATACCTCCCGTGGTAACTACTGAGTGTGTCCTTTGGTAGAGAATTGCATAAAGAAGATGTGGTACATATATATATACAATGGAATACTACTCAGCCATAAGAAAAGATGAAATTTTCAGCTGTCATTTGTGATGATATGGATAGATCTTGAGAGTATCATGTTAAGTGAATGATTTTACTCATGTGGGATATAAAACTGAAAGCAACAAATAAGCAAGCAAACAAAAACGCACAGACACAGACAACAGTATGGTGGTTACCAGAGGGAAAGGGGAAGGGGGAAGGTGGTAAAAGGAAGTCAAATATTTGGTGACAGAAGATTTGACTTTGGGTGGTGGGCACACAATTCAACATAGTATAGATGATGTATCATAGAATTGTACATTTGAAACCTATATAATTTTATTAACCAATGTCACCCCAATAAATCCTATATAATAAAAAGCTAATATGCAAATGGACCAAACAGCGGAACAACCGAACAACCGGTCGCTATGATGTGCACTGACCACCAGTGGGCGTGCACAGAACATGGCGGGCGTCGGCAGTAGGCAGCAGAGTACGGAACATGGCAGGTGTTGGCCACAGTGGGATGGTAGAGCAAGAGAGCGGGGGCACCAGACCAAGGCAGGGCACTGGTTGTGGAACATGGCGGGCGTCGGCAGTAGGCAGCAGAGCACGGAACATGGCAGGCGTTGGCCACAGTGGGATGGTAGAGCAAGTGAGCGGGGGCACCAGACCAAGGCAGGGCACTGGTTGTTGTCATCGGGGCGAGCCTGTGATGGTTACTGAAAATTCTTAGCTGCCACCTGCCGCGGCCCCACCTAGCACTTGCACCTGCTGCTGGTGCCGGCCCCGCTCACACCCGTTGCCAGTGTTGGCGCCCCCTCCAATCGCTCAGCACCATCAGCGGGTGTGAGCGGAGGCTGCTGGCCCCGATCGCCCCTCAGGGCTTCTCCACCTCCCCCTGCTCCTGAGGGGTGATCAGGGCTGGCAGCTGCCACTTGCACCCATTGCCGGCGACGGTTCCGCTCTCACCCGCTGCTGGCACCGGAGCCGCCACTCTCACCCACTGCTGGCGCCGGCCCCGCTTGCACCTGCAGCTGGTGCCAGAGCTGCCGATGCCTGGCGCCAGTCCCAATCACCCCTGAGGGCTTCTCCACCTCCTCCTGCTCCTGAAGGGAGATCAGGGAAGCAGCAGCCGCTCGCAACCACTGACGGCTCTGGCCCCAATCGCTTTATGCCGTCAGTGGGTGTGAGCGGGGCTGGCACCTTCAGTGTGTGGGAGCAGCAGCGGCAGGAGTGGAGCTGCCAGCAGACAGGGGACCAGGGGCCGCAGCAGGAGGGGCCGGGTGGAGGTGCAGAGTGTGGGCCGAGACCCACCCCTGTGCCCACCTCAGCCTCTCGGAGCCTCTCGGCCACAGTTCCTTCCAAGGTGCATGAATTCATGCACTGGGCCCCTAGTTTAATATAAAAAAGTAGAAATTTTTCTAAAGCAATTCCCAGTTATAGTCTCTTTGACAAGTAATTTTTAGCCTATTATTGTGCTTTGGTGAAGCTGGCTTTTGTTACAGAAGAATGCAAAATTATTTTGAGGTCTAAAATGCCCATCATGGTACATACATCATGCAAAAACAACATTCTAACAGGGAGGAAAATCCAATAGGTATTCATTAAATAGAAATGAGCCTGGGAGACACACAGAATAAAAAAGGTGCTTCCATGCCTTTGGCCTTATTAGATCCCCCAGGGAGTTATTACTCCCTGGAATCAGGTCTCAGAGGATGATGCCTGACACGCAGCATGGTTTCCAGACCATGGTCCCTGCTAGAAGGTCAGCACTCAGGTGGAAGGCATTGTGATGGGTAATGGGTCATACTTTAATAAAGTAGGTAAAGATACATCTGCTCAATGGATGGAATTAAAAATTGTGTTTCTTGTGGATTCAGAGGAGTTAGATCATAAGAATGTGATGTAGATTTTTATAGATTCTTGGGTAACAGCCAATGAACTGAAAGCATAGTTCAGAATATAAGCCTATTTTTCCTAATAAGCTTTTTAGAATTATTATATATTTAAACTATGTGCACATTTAATTTATTTAAATTAAATTTAAAGAATACTGTAATATACATAATTAATGTGTCTTAACAAAAATGTTTTAATGACTCACAAAAGTATATCATCACACTTAAGAAAATAATTTCCCTTGTATTCTCTATCATTCCATTATTTTTTAATGTAAATAGGCCAAATATATATCTAGGCATAAGAAAAGGAGCCCCCTGTATTTCAACTCTGTCTCTGATATCATAGCTGGCACTATCTCTCTATATAAAAGCCTAAGCAACCCTTAAGCCTGAATGACCGGAATGACCAGGATGACTGGTTGATCAGTCGCTATGATGTGAACTGACCAACAGGGGGCAGACGCTCAATGCAGGAGCTGCCCCCTGGTGGTCAGTGCGCTCCCACAGCCAACCTCCTGCAGCTGGCCAACCTCCCACCATCCCCCCCTCCCCCTGCCAGTCCCTCCCCACGGCCGGCCAGCCCTGATCCACCCCAATCGAGGCCAGTCAACCTCCCACGGTCCTTCCCTCTGCTCCTTTCCTGGCCAGCAGGCCCTGATCAGCCTGGTCCTGATCGGCCTGGCCCTGATCGGTACTGAGTGAGATGGCCCTGATCAGCCCTGATCACTGGCCAGGTCTAAGGACCCCATCTGTGCACGAATTCATGCACTAGGCCTTTAGTGGAATATAAAAGCGAAAAAGAAAGGATGGGAAGTTAACAAGGGGAATATTGTAAGTAGTTATTAGTCATCAAAGCAAATAGAATTTGAATGACTTTATATTAATTTAGGAAATGGCATGCTGGGGTAATTGCAGCCGATTGCCCTATTTTGACACCTTATGTTCATAGAGAACTGTAAGAAAAGTTTGACTGTGGACCTGGGCAGGAAGTCAAGTTAGGCCAACCAGCTGTGTGGGTGTTCTTACTCAATGAGTTCCTTAAAAAAAAAAATAGGTCATATACTCGGCAAATAGACATAAGTCATAGCAATTAAATATCAAGAATGACACTTGTTTGGATGAATGTCTGTTTTTAAAAGTAACCTTCCCACAAGTCAATAATACAAGATACGGGAAAATGTAAAATTTAATGATTCTACTAAGTTTCACTGAGTGTCCAATCAACAATTGGAACAGTAGAGATGAATGTGGCAATTAAAACATTTTATAGATAGATTGAGATTTAGATACAGATATATCTTGCTTACAATATAGTAATCAATCAAGTGCATAGTGAATGTGAGAGTACACACACAGGCTCCTAAGTTGGCTCTGAGACAGACCAAAAAGCAATACCAGGGGCATTAAGCTTTTATTAAAAAATGTATCCCTACAGAAAGCCTTTCTGCTATATTGTCATTTGTTTAATATATGGGCTAGTCGAAACTTATATCGAAATTAAATGGCAAGGTTTCTTTATATTCTCTGTGATAGAATGACATTTATCAACATATCAAAAGTTGGTTAAGGTTAATATTTGACTAAGAATTAAAGGGAAAAAAGAAGCAAACCCACTGGGCTAAGGCTATTTCAATGTCCCCACTCTTGATTATTAGCGCATCAGATAGAGTACTGCTGGTTTCTCTTGACTCAAAAGGCATTGTCGTCATCCCTTCTTCATTTCCATGACAATAATAGTAAGTGTTGTAAATTTATGAAAAATCTTCAAATGTCAGTTCTGTTCAGGCTATCACTGTCTCAACAACCTGCCCCATTTTTCCCAGTGAGGTCTCGAATACTCCTCTTCTTGTGGCAGACTTAACTGAATTTCATCGGTTAGAACTACTGGGAAAATTGTTAGATATTCGGATGTGATTAAGAATATACTATACCGGGTGGAGGGGAGCTATGGGGGGAAAAAGAGGAACAACTGTAATAATCTGAACAATAAAGATTTAATTTAAAAAAAAAAGAATATATTATAATTTCCCTATAGGTGAAGATTTAAAAGGCAACTCATTATATTGTATTTCTCTTCAGGTGTAAATGGGTCTAGAGCCATGGTCGGCAAACTGCAGCTCGCGAGCCACATGCAGCTCTTTGGCCCCTTGAGTGTGGCTCTTCCTAAGCCTTAGGAGTACCCTAATTAAGTTAATAACAATGTACCTACCTATATAGTTTAAGTTTAAAAAATTTGGCTCTCAAAAGAAATTTCAATCATTGTACTGTTGATATTTGGCTCTGTTGACTAATGAGTTTGCTGACCACTAGACTCTAGAGTATCATTGCAATGTTAAAAGATTTCCCTGCTACCTCCCCCGCCGCCCGCCCCCATCCCCAGCAGCAAATGTGTGGATCAGGAACTGTTATACTTTTATATGCTGTACCACATAAAAAGAGACACCATGTGTTAAAGGCTTGTAGTTCAGTACAGAATTACCTAACATGTATGGATTCCTGAAAGCTTTCGACATATTTAACATTTGGAGCAAGTGAATCTGTTATAAATGGCACCATTTGTAAAAGCAAGACTGTTTAAGAGTATGCGAATGTTGGCTTTTAAATATACAGTTCTTCAAAGAAGAAACATTTTGGAAATAAGGAAAGTTTATATTTTCAGTAGTGACTTACAGAGTGTTGTTTTTTCCTCTTTAACTGTGAACAGCAAAGGTGACTGAACGCTGTAGGAAAAACTTCCTAATAGAGCCCTGTCTCCTAACCAAACTTCTTCTTAGTTTTCAGATCTCACTCTGCCTAGTTCAATATTTCTCTATTCATCAAAGAATAGCTTTGAATAACTTGATTTATTAGCATTATGAAAAGATTTTTTTCCTTTCCCCCTTTTTAATTTACACCAAGAATAGTAAAAGAAATAGCTTCTTAATCCTTTTCAAAAGAAATGTCATTATTTCTTTTCAAAATATTTGATATAGTTTATGACTCAGCCATAAATCATCATCCCCAGTGAACACAGGAACACTATTATGGGTAATCAAGAACAGTTTCTGATCCAAAAATTACAAATAAATATTTTATGTATAAGGTTTATGTTGCAGGGATCATAGATAAGAGAGTGTCATTTATTTTCCCATCTTCCTCAACATCTGGAAAAGCCCTACTCTAAACCTATACTTAAGGAGTACCTTGTTTGAGAAGCTGACCTTATTCTTGCAATTATTGTTCCCTCTGATTATTTCATAGTACTTTGTAGATTACTTTGTATTATTTATGTCTGATTTATTTTAACTCCTGTCTAGACTGTGAGCTCCTTCAGATCAATGGTCCTATTTTACTCTCGTGTGCATTTTTAACACCCATTAATTGATTCCTTCATTTGACAAACATTTATTGAAGATGTTTTATGTGTCAGGGACTGTGTTAGGCACCTAGTTCAAAACTGTGTTGAAAATATGATGTTTCCATTCTTTCTAAAGCTTTATTCTAGTTGAGAAGACAGACATAGCATATGTTTGTTTGATTCTTATTAATAACTGATGTCTTAAGATGAAAATATATATGATGCTATGATAATGATAAATAGACAGATGTAAGCTAGCAAAAGAGTTAGGCCTAAGCTGACATCTATGGCATGAGAATAAGTTAACTCATCAAAATGATGGCAGGGTGATAGGAGGAAAAGTTTTAGGAATTGAGAAAGTGCAGGAAAATATTATGTGGTGAGAGCAACCAAGGCTAGTCAAAGGGGCTGGTCCCAAAGTGATCAGAGCACAAAATGAGGGTTTGAGATGAGGAGAAGCTGAAGAGGGAGGTAAGGCTAAGCCCTTTGGGGTCTTGTTGGCCATGTCAGTGATCTCCTACATTATCCTCTGAGCAGTAATAAATCAGAGAAGTGACTGAATGAGGCAATGATTTAATAAGATGTGCCTTCACTTTAGATTTTACATGTATTGAGAGTTGCAATAGGGATACCAGATTGGAGCAGAGTAGGAATGGATGGCGGAAGCTGGTGAATACTGACCTTAGTCCAGGGCTTACATGACCAATGAATCATTACATTATTCCCAAATAATCCGAGGGTTTACCCCCACAGGTTTTTATAACCAAAGGAGAAGAATCTCAGTGGGGACCAAAAAGAATTGCATTTGCATTTTTAATTTTTTTAGTCTATAAGTAATTCATTGAGATTCTGGTAGTCAACAGAATTTGAAGAAGTGACAAGGATTGTTTAAAAAGATTATTTAGAGACCATTACTTTGATTTCACTAATAGATGTGTAGCTGTGTACTGTTTACCCATCTTTTAAAAGCTGCTCTGTCAGTTCATTTGCTTTGTATATAGTGCAACTGAATGGACAGTGGCCAGAGCTGATAGAACTCTGACCAACACAACCTGCAGCCATAAACCAGGAAACCAATCCATTACATACAGTAACCTGCCCAGGAACCCAACCTGTTATCTATACGTCAAACTTGGAAGTCAGAATGCAATCTCTAGTAACAATCCAAGAGTCTGATAAAAATCAGGCCAAAAAGACTAGACTTGATTAATAACTAAAAGCTTCCATAATTTCCCCCCAGATTTCAACTTACTACCAACCAGAGAAAGCAATTACATACCCTAACACAATCACATAAGATGCCCAGCTTCTAGTTAACACATCTACCAACACCTACCTGTTCTCTATGCCAACACCTACCACTCAGGATATACCTGAAGCCTTTCTTTAATTTTATACCTCTGCCTGCTGTTGAATCTGTCAAACGCCTAAGTGATGATGGCCTTTGCTTCTTCTCTTTTGGTTGGTCTTCATGTATTTGCACAATAGACTCTCTCTAGTATAGAGAGGGTCTGTTGTAGAGCTAATGTCTGTTTGCTAGATCTAGCAGATCTACTTCATCAGGATCTGAGATAGTGAATGGATGGATCACTATGTTTTGAGTTAGTGTGTGTGTGTGTGTGTGTGTGTGTGTGTGAGAGAGAGAGAGAGAGAGAGAAGAGAGAGAGGAGAGAAACAGATAAGACAGAAATAAAGAAACAGAAAGAGAGAGAAATGAGAGTATTTGTGTCATGTTCGTTCATTCAATACATTTATATTGAGTGACCACAATGGGTCAGGCAGCATTTAATGCCCTTTTGATATATAGAGGACAAAGCAAAGATTCTTGTCCTCATGGAGCGTACATTGCAGGAAGGAAACACAATAAAAATGAATGTAATAAATAAGTTTACTAGCATTTTAGGGAATGGGAGTGCTATTTAAAGAGTAAAGGTAAAGGGGTTGTCAGGGGTCCGGTGAAGAGAAAGTTGGTCAGGAAAAGCCACCCTTTTATGAAGGGGATAGTTGAGCAAAAACTTGAAGAAGAGGATGAAGAGTGAAATAAGCAGCTTTTTAAGCTGTGAAGAACTAACACAAGAGTGCCTGAAGATGGAGAGGTGCCTGGTGTGTTCCTATAATAGCAGACAGGTGAATGTGGCTGCAGATGAATCAGTGAAGGGAAGGGAGTGGGTGATGAGGCCAAGAGGTGGTGAGGTCCAGCTGGGGAGAGGGAGAGAAAGCTCTTCGGCCATCACTGGAATGTTTGCTTTTCAACTGAGTCTGGTGGGGAGTAGTTACAGAGTTCTGAGCAGAGGGTTGTCAGATTTTAAACCAAAGCTCTGCAGCTGCATTCAGAATATGAGAGAGTGAGAGAGAGAGAGAGAGAGAAAGAGAGAGAGAGAGAGAGAGAGAGAGAGAGAGAGAACCTTAGAGTAGTTTTGTGTTTACATTTAAATATTAGTGTGGTCAATAAGATAGACATTCACACAGTGGCTAAAAATATAACCAGACAATTCTGGAAACACCAATTCCAAAGGTGTTAGGGACCTGGCGTTCTTACAGTTTTCTCTTCCTGTCACCTTCTCCCTGTTCCATCCAACTAGCGACCAGGCCAAGCCAAGCTACCCCTTTTCTCTCAGCTTGACTACTCTAGAAATTAGGTGAGCCTGAAAAAGGACACATGGCCTCAAATAAACTTATATTAAAGCAAAACACACCAGCAATATCCCCTAAATTTAAAGCTTGGTTTACAAATCAAATGATGCCTGCACCCACCCCCTCTATAATATTCAGTCTATATGACAATTATATCGGATATCACCCCACCATAAATAATTGAACCAGATGCATTAGGAAAGAGTGAGAATCACCAGAGGAAATTAAATTATATATATTCTGCTGTAATTGTGGTAACTACTAATTTGTAAGAAAAGAAAACTAGAATTAAAAAAAATTGATTTAAATTTTAACAACAATTTTAAGCCCCAAGGAACTTGCCCCCTCAGACTCTAGCCCAGGGACCGTGGAGCTCAGAAAAATCCTTGTAGTTTCATGCCAAACTGATGCTTAAAAGTAAAATATTGGACTGACACCAATAGCAAAAGCAAACACACATGCACAGAAAACTGACCTGTGCCTAAATGAAAACCAGAAAAAGTGTGGTTCAGGGGAATTTATTACCTGAAAAGTCAATCTGTTTTCTAACTAATATCATGTGAAGACAAATTTGAGATGGAGAAATGTGAAAGGGCTCAACATTTTGGCATCAAGATGCTATTGTGCCTCTTTGTATTTTCGTTGAAAAGAAAAATGCAGGAATCCAGAAAGAATGCATGTCCGTTCAACCTGGTTCTGGCCCATTGGCAAGGCATTCCTTTCCAACCATAAAGGTTTCCTGGTGATTGAGGACTATTCCATGAGCAGAACCCATTTAGATATTTGAATTAAACGAACAAAGAGTCATTTTCTCTACTTTTTCTGATACCAGTTTATCTACACACTTGTGGAACACAAAATTGCCATGATCAATTTTGGTCTTTTCCCACCAATATGTTTAACAGCACTAAAGTTATTTACTTAAATTTCAAATACTCATGAATTTCAATGAAATATTGTAAAAATTAAAATAGATGTTATAAATAACCCTCTACCAATTAAACTCATGCAATATACAGGTGAAAATCTATTAAAGTGCACTCCAAGGGATTAAAAACTCCTGTGTTAAAATTATTGATTAAAATAATTCAATTCTTAAATGGAGTTTGAAAATCTGATTATCTTTCTGCCTTAGTTTTAAGACCTTATATTGGAAACAGTATTAAACACACAAATGGAGACTCTAAGGCACCATTAAAAGGATCTGAAATTAATTCCCATTTTATTGCAGAAAATGCATCTATTCTTTTTTTATTATTATTAATCTAATTTTGTCTGTGGGATATGGCTCCCAAAATGAAGGCCATATTTCTAAATCTGTCTTGCAGTCAGGTGTGTCCATGCAACTAAGTTTTCACCCATCCTTTAAACCACTATTTTGGTTGTCTCTGTCTCCTAGCAGAAATTATATCATCAATAACACACATTATGAACACAGCTTGTGTGCCTTGAGTAGAGATATATGAGTAAGCCTGCTGTATTTGAGGGCATATGGAATGTAGCATCAGTGTACCTGAGTTCAATTCCCACTGTTGTCACTTTCAGTAGTTACTAGCTTATGGCAAATCAGTCAACTTCCAGAGCTTTGATGTTCTCATCTGCAAACTGATGATAGTAAAAGTGATCTCATAGTTTTGATGGGAGTGAAAATGTCTTATAAGGTGAATCACTCTAGAAATTTTAGTACTATAGTGAACACCTATCTTGAATATATAAATAGCCCTGGCCAGGTGGCTCACTTTGTTGGAGCATTGTCCTGTGCACCAAAAGTTGTGGGTTCAATCCCTGGTTGGGGCATGTATGTATGTATGGGAGGCAACCAATCAATATTTCTCACATCATTGTTTCTCTCTTTCTCCCACCCCCTCTCTCTAAAATCAATAAAACAAGCAGACATATCCTTGGGTGAGGAAAGATATAGATATAGATATAGATATAGATATAGATATAGATATAGATATAGATATAGATATAGATATAGATATAGATATAGATATAGATATAGATATAGATATAGATATAGATATAGATATAGATATATATGTGTGTGACATATATATTATATATGTGTGTGTTACATTTATTATATATATATAAATAAAAGCATAAGCTCTTTGTTTACATTAACTTTATACTGAAAATATATATCTTACTGATGATCTAAAATTGATAGTCTGTTGGAGAGTCATTTTTGTTGGTTATTAATTGATTGGCAAATGATAGGTGGTAAAGATGAGGAAAATGAATGTGATTTCTCTTTCGGTGTTTAGCCACCAGATACCTGGAGTACAGGCATGCACGCAGCCTTCTATGGTACGAAAGTGAGGAGGTGGGAGAAACTTGATTGTGCTGTTTGTGGTGAGATTCTTTGGTGCTGTCTCATTTACTCTTTGTTATGAGGAACATACCTGTAAATGCTGACGCGTGCATCTCAGTTTTGATGTATACAGTGTGTCTGGAGGGTGTCAGAACAAGGCAAGATTCATTTAGCCACGAAAACAGAATCCAATAAAAATCAGGGGAGCTTCCCTTAGTCCCTCGAGTCCTTAATGGGAGCACCCCATTGCCAGTCACTGTCTCATAGAGACAAGGTCTGGCCACATCCAAAAAAATCAGTACTTGCCACTGTGTTATTCCTTTATGCTATGGGCTTCTACCACTATTGTGAAAGAATGTGCATAATAAATTGCATGCTTCTGCTTAGGGAAACATTTGTTCTGAGCTCTTTTAGGTTTTGAAACGAGCACAGCATCAAAAAGGTCTTGTTCTTACTGGGTAGGAAGAGGGATACGAATCAACTGCAACTAATCCCAAAGAGCTGCTCTTCTTCCAGATTCCCAGCCCACTATCCCCAGTATTTGCATATTCTTACATGCATATGCTTGTGCAAACATGTGTTTGTGTTAGCTTGTGTATACTATACATTACGTTAATGACATGTCAAAATATGTCACAATGGGCTATGTGCATTAATGAAAAATTTACATCTAATCTCATTTCCTTTTCATCTATATGCATAATCCCTTTTGATGGATCCTACTAGTTGACTTGAGGTTCAGTAAAAAGTATAATTTTCTAGATTGGACCACAACTACAAATGAACCAAATCA
Organism: Myotis brandtii; assembly: GCF_000412655.1. NCBI lineage: Eukaryota > Metazoa > Chordata > Mammalia > Chiroptera > Vespertilionidae > Myotis > Myotis brandtii. Next base: position 6,072,875 of record NW_005358649.1, read on the forward strand.
TCTCTCAATCTTGAATGAAAATGGAGGTAGATAATCATGAAAATACAAAAGTAATTTCTCTTTAAGTTTGGAGTTCATTTCCTTTACTTAATGTGCAAATGTACATCTTTGTAAAAGACCGAAATATCATGGTACTTTATTTCAAACTTATTAACAAAAAAGTAACCATGAAAATCTAACTCAGAAGAAGCTCAGAATTCATCTTACTTCTCTTTACTGGAGTTCAAGTGCCACACTCTGACGTGGGTCACGGACCAGGTCCCCTGACAGTATATAACATCTCCTGGGAAGGAATGTAGCAAAGAACAATATCAAATCAGTTGAGGCATTGTTCACGCCCTGGGCTCATGAGGCAGACAGCAGTGCAGGTATGAGTGAGGGACAGGACATCAAGCAGGGAAAGAGATGTGACTTTCTCATGACCTCCACCCCTTTACACAGATCTATTACTTAAGATTCTTGTGTTACTCAACAAAGAAGTCCTCCTAAAACAGGCTTACATGCTGATCCCAGCAAACAGATTAGAAAAATGCCCTTGGATCAAGAGGTGAAAATAGAAAGGTGTTATCCATTCTCATGCTTCATAGAGATATAAATATATATTTATATTTAATCTGGATTAAATATAAATATATTATATATGTTATATAATATGAAATATCCCTCTGTAAGTTTACAATGTTTGGAGTTCCAACCTTTACAGGTTGGATGATGGAGTGTCAATAAAGCTAATTAAACATTTCCATAAACCACAAAACTGAAAGGGACTTTTCATCTACTGTGCAAAGTGGAAAGCGAGATTTGCATCCAACAATGCCACCTGGTTCGTCCAGCAGGCTTTATAAGCTGGCAAATTGTTCTTGTGCAATAGCGCATTTTTATGAAATTAGGTGGATATTGTCAGTGTTACAATCAGCCACCTTTTTTCTCATCTCCCTCGCATTGGAGCTGCTCCACTGTCACAGATGTTTCCCTCCTTAGTGCCGGGGTAAAACTGCCTGTATCTTGACACAGGCAGGCAGCACTTGGCTTGGGAACATTAAGTCCTCCACCAGGTTATTCCCTCAGTTTCAGTCATTGGCTTAAATAGGACTCTTTCTTCCAAGCTCAACAACACGGTATCCAAACACTCTTTCTCCATTAGTCACCTGGTTCCACACTCCAAAATGCAATTCAGACTTGGAAACAAGTGTGTCTCCATGACCTTTTAGGTCTAACATGGTCTGGTGGAAAACATATTGGAAGAGTGTTAGTTTCACTAACTTGCTAGGTGACCTTTGACAAATTACTTGACCCCAACGTGCTTCATTTTCCTTTTTACACAGAGAACGTGGAGGCAAATATATATAGCTACCTGCCCCGCCTGACAGGACTTTGTAAGGTTAAACCGAAGTAACTGTTTGTTTACATTGTATTTTGACATGTTGATGCTGAAATGTCCTCCCTTTCTATGCTGGTGGAAACATGTCACCACGTTTATAATAAAAATTGCTGAAAAGGGATTTGGTGGAAACACAATTTACTCCACTTTTACTCTGTAGAACACATTTATTCCATTAAAGATGATGCCTGGTATGTTCTTAAAAAATGGTAAAAGCACAAGATTCAGAATTCAGACCGACTAGTAGATTGAAGTTCTGACACAGCTGCTTAAAAGGTCTCTCTTCATTTCCAGAGACTTTGTCTCACCTAGTGCCATGCATCTGGGCTCACCATGCCCTGCCACCTATGGGCAGCCCGATCCAGTGTAAGCGACAGTCTTGGCTGAGGTAGGGAGCATTCTAACAGCCAAAGGCATATTTTTACTCCCAAATTCAGTGACTCATAGACATCTGCTGGGCTCCCACTTTGCTCAATTTGTCTATCTCCTTGCAAATAAGGTCCAGGAAACACTATGACCAGTTCGTGTAGCCAGGGTGTGTGCACTTCCACTCCCTGCTCCTCCAACCCTGAACCCCTCCGGAGTGAGTAGTACAAGTTTCCGTTCAGGTCTGGAATTCTGATCACAACCCCACCCTCGCATAGTTTCTGGAAAACAGTAGGCAGTCAACATTTCTGAATAATTATGGGACTCTCTCCTCTGCCGTTGTTTCTCTGTCCTCCCTAAGACTATTTCTGAATTCCCTAAAGTTGTGCTGCTCTAAATTCCGAATGGGAATACCTGGATCTGACCATTTCTAGAGTCCGGCCATCTGGACACCAAGGCCTGGTCACTGGAACCGCTGCAGTAAAATGTGAAAGCCAGATCAATTCCCTCGGCGCTACTCCATTTTGATTTCAGAGTCTCCTAGAAAGCAGAAACTCCTCCCAGGCAATCAGAAACATGTATTGATCATCTAGTATTTGTCAATCACAGTGGCTGGGAATTATAATGAGTTAACATTTATTTAATATTTGAGTAGGTAGTATTCCAATTTTCTTTTACACATAAGAGGATTAAGACACAGGGAAGTTAAATTATTTACTCAGAATTACATAGCTAGTAAGTGGTAGGGTTAGATTCTGACACGGGCAGGCTGACTCCGGAACCCATACTCTTAAGTGCTATGTTATACTGAGACCAGAGAAAGATGAGATGTTGTTTCCTGGAAGAGATCATATTTGAGATGTGATTGTAAGAGTAAGTAGAAATGGCCCGGTCAATAAATTGGGGAAAAGGGCAGTCCCAAAAGACAAGAAGACCATGTTCAGAGATATGAGAACATGAGAGAGAATACATGGGTGATTTGGGAAGTATGAGAAGTTTAGCAAAGGTGTAGATTAAAGGAGCAATGGCAGAGAACTCTAGAAAGGAAAGAACAAGAAGTCTTGTCTAATATCTTAGCTTGGGGGGTTTTATTATAATGTCAATGAAGAAAGTTCAAAGTAGTTTAGGGGAAGGGATGATATAGACACTACCGCCCTTGGACATGGGCAAAAGGAATCCTTGACCTAGAGGCATGCATATCACAAACATACACACAAATTCTATTAAAAGACAGATAGTCCCCTAGAACATGATCAGCTTATCCTGGTGTGACTGAGACTTTCTCCGTTTTAGCACAAAAAAGTCTGCATCCCAGGAATGGCCCGCAGTCCCAGGCAAACTAGTATGGCTAATCTCCCTAACCTCTATTATCTGTAATATGGCTTTCAGGGCTACCACACTGTGACCCACAACCCTGAACGTCCACCCTCTTGACTAAATCCATTCACACTCCAGAGAAATGCCTCTCTCCATAATTTCCCCGCATAATCTCAAAACGAAAGCCCTGCAGGATTATGGGTTGTACCACTGTTGATACTACAGACAGACACTAATTTGAGCAATGGGCAGATTTGAGCTGCAGAAATATTAACGTAAGAAAAAAGGCAAATTTTCATCAACTTATCAAATACTTCCCTTCAGATATCATAAATATAATAGATTCTTGAATCTATTTTATTACTTTCTAGTTGTTTCAAGCATCCATTTTATTGCTTCTTATTGTATTTCAATTCAAGGTATGGAGGCACTCACAAAATGGTGTGGAAGATGCAATAGTTACACATGACAACTGAGGAGTATTTTGCATTTTAAATAATTTAATAACTGAAAATTATATAAGAAGGATACATCATAAAAGATGAATAAGTGTGACAAGTCTTTATATTATGTGTGGGTCTAGATGTTGCTTTAAAAGAAATCATAAGAGGTTATTGATTAATATTGATTCATATAATAAAATTAAAATATTTTATCTTTACTTCAATAATTTATCATGTGTAGCACCACTTTAGAGTTTGAATATTACATTTGAAATTTGTTCCTTTCTGATTTAAATATTTCTTTAAGAATTTATTGATAGTTCCAATTGCCATTGTCTCAGCAGAGAAAAGTTTCTCCAAATTCCCATTAATAAAAAGCTATATTTAGGAGCTACTGCAATTCAAGAAAAGCTTTCTAATTTAGTATTGCTATCAATAGAATACAAATATTGATAATAACAATATAATGTGTGATTTTGCTAAAATGAAGTCAAGAAACAAAATTTATTGAAAAAGTAAGCATTTATTACATACATACCTTTTTTTTACTATTTATGCAATTATTATCACCCCAACATCAGAAAACCTAGACATGATCACTAATAATTATTCATTTATCTGATAATTTGTCAAACAGTTGAATAAAACATAGCTTTGCAATATATTATGATTTTACTGTTAAGAAAAAAAATTTAAGGTAGGAGGATATTATTGATTTTATTTACCAACTAGAGGTCTGGTGCATGAAATTTGTGCATGGGGGGCGTGTCCCTCAGCCCGGCCTGCACCCTCTCCAATCCCGGACCCCTCAGACATCCCTGTCACAATCCGGGACCACTGACTCCTAACTGCTCATCTACCTGCCTGTCTGATCACCCCTAACTGTCCTCTCCTGCTGGCCTAATCGCCCCTAATGGCCTCTGCCTCAGCTCCCACTGCCATGGCTTTGTCCAGAAGGAAGGCAGGTCAACTGGAAGATGTCCAGTTGATCTGGTCTAATTAGCATATTACCCTTTTATTAGTATAGATTTGTTACATTTAGCTATCACTTTTAAATATTTAGATATGTGATATGTGAGGCCTCATTTTATCTTGTCCTCACCCCACTACTCTTAGCAGCAGACCTGGCACAGGTGATTACATATACTTTTTATGAAGACCATTAACAGTTTAAATCCTAAACTGGAGGAAACTGATAATAAAGACAGAGCGACCTATTCAGAAGATTCATATCACTTCCAAGCATCTTACCTGTAATATTACCTCATTTTTAATCATCACAAGAACACCTGGGGCCGTGGTTGGCAAACCGTGGCTCGCGAGCCACATGCGGCTCTTTGGCCCCTTGAGTGTGGCTCTTCCACAAAATACCACATGCGGGCACGCACGTACAGTGTGATTGAAACTTCGTGGCCCATGCGCAGAAGTCGGAATTTTGGGGAAGAGCCGGTATTTTGTGGAAGAGCCACAATCAAGGGGCCAGAGAGCCGCATGTGGCTCGCGAGCTGTGGTTTGCTGAGCCGCAGTTTGCCAACCACTGATCCTGGGATATATACTATTTTGCTTATTTATAGACAAAAGAATAGAGAGTTAAGCAACTTGCCCAAACTTATGCAGGTGAGAGGTAAAAACTAATGTTTCAAGCGAGAAAGTCTCACACCTGCGAATATTCTTAGCCACTGTGCTGTAATGATGAAAAGATGTAAGTTAGGAGAGAGAAAATGACAAACTTAGGACCTCAGTTATGGAAATGAAAGGAAGATGGGCAGTATTGCATCCTGACTAGTAGTTTTCCACAGCATCAGGACCAAAATATTTATTTGGTCATAATGATAATGCTCCCAGACAGATGTAAGTGCAAGTAGAATAGGTGCAACAACAGCACCTCAAAACCTGCAGGCTTCAGACTTTCCTCAAAGTTCCATGGAAACTTTCAGTGAGTGGATGCTACATACCTCAGGTGGGGAAATCTAATTCTAGTTCAAGTATGTAGGTGAAAGAATTAGTCAGTTAAAAAATCTTCATCCTGCCCTAGCCAGTTGTTCGGTGGTTAGAGCATCAGCCTGCAAACTGAGGGGTCCCAGGTTCGATTCCCCTCAAGGGCACATACCTCACTTGCAGTCTCTATCCCTGGCCCTGGTTGGAGCACGTGCAGAAGGCAACCAATAAATGTGTTTGTCTCACATCGACATTTCTCTGTCTGTCTCTCCACCTCCCTTCCACTCTCTCTAAAAATCAATGGGAAAGTATCCTCAGGTGAGGATTAACAGGGATAAAAAATAAATCATCTTCTTTCCAAGAGAGGCTACAATCCCTTCTCCAAAGATGGATTTAAATAGTCAAACACCTTTGCAAGAATTCTAGTCTAGTTGTGCATCTAACCAAGCTGGTTGACTTACCTTCTCCACTCTTCCTTTTCTTAAATAGCTGCCTGTGATTTTTACATCTTGCAATAGGCCCCAGATTGGCTAAATCACATAAACTCTGTGAATGTTAGTGCCATCACTTAGAAAATATACATAAATAGTATAAATCAGAATCATAAAGGGAAATATCAAGCCATGAATATGAAAACTATTGGAAAATTTAAAAGTACTAATGAATAACAGATAACAGTTGCTTCTATTAATAAATAATAATAGTGTTCATATTTGGAACCCTTATGATATATCCAGGAGTTTTACCATTATTTACAGTTACTATCTCATTAAAACCTCATAACAACCTTTAGTCATAAGTTTTATAGTATGTATACTTTACACATAGAAAAAATTGGGCTTCAGTGCCAAACATTAAATCATGGAGGTAGGATTCAAATCCAGTATGTATGACCTCAAAGCAATGCTCTTAATATATGCTATTCTCTCAAGGCCAATGAAGAATACTTTAGGTAAGCATCAGTGCTTATAGTGAGCAGAATTATTACAGCCCACTGGTATACTCAGGTTTCAAAATACAGTGCCCTAGCTATCAGGCTTAAATATAAACTATTTAATGCAAAAATAGAAAAATATTGTTGAACCTAGCACAGTCATTACTTCCAATATTATCTTCTAGGCATATCCATCTCAGCCCTAAATAACGAAGGCTTCATGCAGTAGACGTATTTGAGTCATGCATTGTGTGCTTATAGACCCCAGGTGGCCCAAGACGGTTTTGATTTGTGCTATTACCACCGCATACTGTATTACCTTTGACTCTCAAACACTTCCTGGTTTGGACCATTGGTTATATGAACACCCTAATTCAGCGTTTCTCACTATACCTAGAGGGGCTAGATCCTACATTGCTCTTGGCGGTGACAGACTCTACTTACATTCATAGAGACAGCACAGCCTCACAGTCAGTGGGATATCCATCTTCTAAACACAATGAAACATTTACAGAATCCTTTCTGTATTCTAAAACTCTTCTAATAGATCCTTAAGTTCATTTTAACTGGGGGGAAAAACTGAAACCATAAATAATAAGTAACAGCAATTCATATCCCTATATTTTATGTGAATATGATTTAAATATCATTTTATTTATCATATTAAATGTCAGTACAGTTAATTTTGAGTACATAATTAATATGGGGTAACCTATGGTAACCTATCCCAAATGATACATTTTTTAATGTTGTCATTCTAAACTTTTCACACTCAAGAAATTGCTCTTTGTTTGACATTATCTTTACACTAAATTTGAACTTGCCCTTGGCTCTGCTCTTTGCGTGGCAAATATTGTAATTTCTCCTGCCTAAAGCAACGCAACGCAGTGCTGAAGTTTCATTGTGCCACCTTAGATACTATTATCTTTCCTACTTTTGTATCTTTTAAAATATATTTTAAAATATAATATTCATATAAGGATTTTAAAAGTGTAACTCATCATGATTCACAACAATGAGGCACATAAAGAGTTTGAATTTTGCTTGTTTTTGAAGCCTTCCCAGTTTTAAAAAGTTTACTCAATTTTTCAAGCTGAAAGGATTAAATAGGAAGAATGATTTATGCCAAACATGGAGAAATTTAGATCAAGTACCTTTAACAACTCTGTTTTCTCCAAATAGGAAACAAATGAAGAGGAACTGTTTAGAGTAACTTGAAACGGTTGAAATACAGATAAATTCATAAGTAGAAGTTAAACACTATTGACTAATATAATTCACACTTTGATGGATTTTGGAAAACAAAATGCCTTCTTTGATACACAGAACTTTCCAGTAGAGGGCTCCGCAAGACTGAAGGAAGCTTTATTCCACAGACTTAAGGAGGTTCCTCTTGTGAAGCCATTTTATGATTATACACAACATAGTGAAATCGTGTTTTGAAACTCCACCCACCCATAGCATTTTTCACACACCCTTACATTGGACTGAGACTTTTTAGAAAAGTGTTGATCTAGTACTGATTTCAGTGGATCATTAGTTTGATTTTAACACTCCAAAGTACATGTAAACTCGTTGGTTTTCCCAGACTCTTGTCTGAAGATACAAAGCAATCTACTGTCTGAACTGCAGGATTCATAGGGACAAAAGAAGCTGTTTCCTTGGAAACACATCACTGAAAGCTTTGGGAACATCTCCTTCCTAGGAGTTAATTTGTTTCAGATGGGGAAAGGTGATTGAGAGAGAGAGAGAGAGAGAGAGAGAGAGAGAGAGAGAGAGAAGAAGCTCATAGAGACTTTCCTATCATCACTGTTATTTTTTTCAAAAAAGTAGGGGGCAGCAGCAAGAGTAAACAGTAATGACATTATCACTATCTAAGGTTGTAACTCTACAGCAATTCCTACCTATAAGTAGAAAATACAGAGTAGGGATGGGAAGAAATTTCCTCATTGAGCCAAAGTAGTCAAAAATGTGCTGACTATCCTTCCCAGTTTCCCAATTTGCTGGAAATTTTCCAATGCTCTGCTTCATTTAATGCTGATCATTATGAAGTGCAGATGTTTACCACTTAGGTAGAATTACCTATAAAAGATAACGACCTGTCATTGAATTGAAGAAAGATGGAATTTCTGACTCATTGATTTGAACATTTTTCCCTGTTGTAGTGGAGTATTAATCCTGCTAAATCTACTCTTTTACTTGACTCCTTGCCTTCTTTGTCCCTTCAAGCATGTATTCATTGAGAAGTGTATCGTATTCAGGCCTATGGAAGCTTCCTCAATTCTGGACATGGTAGTATGTGTTCAGTAAGACTCTGTTGAAAGGTTGAGTTTAGAGCTATAGCATTGAATAAAACACAACCGTCTATATATGAAACGTAGGACCTATTTTTTTAGATCACCTTTCTAATGAACCAAGTTAACCAAACAGTGATCACACCACAGATTAACTGTGATATACAAGAAAAATACCCACATATTTACTCATTCAACAGTATTTCTTGATTGTTTACTTGTGCTACATTTTGTTGTGAATACTTGGATAGTTCACCAAACAGATAACTGCTCCAGACTTTGTTTTGCTTATAAACAGATGGGAAGATTACAACTGGAATTAAACTCCTCAAGTGCACTCATATACTATGAGTGTCAATAACAAACCTTGACAGTTCTTAACTTGGAGTGCTAAAGACTACTCTGGTTTGGCCTGCTCAGATCAGCCCTCTATCTCTGACTACTGGACCTCACCATAATCAAGGTACTATTCTTGACTTAGTAAGTTATACGTGTAGAAATGTACTGCTGAATATTCCTGGGTCCTATAGACTGCCTGGTGGGGAAAGGGGAAGAAGAGAGTTGAACCAGGGTTGAGGCCAGATCCCATGAGTGGGATGTGATACCTTCATGGAATTAAGGGGAAAATGAGCTCCAGGCCAAAACCAGCAATGAATGAAGTAGGAAGTGGAATAGAAAGTGATAGACAGACACTAACAACTCAGAGGAGCAGCTATCAAGTGAATAACACCAAAGTGGATTTAAAACAACCCCCAGTCTGCCCTACCTGGTTTGGCTCAGTGGATAGAGCATCGGCCTGCGGAGTGAAGGGTCCCAGGTTAGATTCAGGTAAAGGGCACATGCCCAGGTTGCGAGCTCAATCCCCAGTGGAAGGCGTGCAGGAGGCAGCCGATCAATGATTTTCATCATTGATGTTTCTCTCTCTCTCTCTACACACACACACACACATACACACACACACACACACACACACACACACAACAATCCCCAGTCTCTCTCCCCCACAAATATACTTCATTAAAGCAGTTCTTATATGGTAGTAAGATGTGACATTGTATTTGCTACAGCTAGTTGCATAGCCTTCTTCACAGGTGGCTATATAGTTAAGCATTCCCTTCTATGAAAGTGTCATAATTCTACCAGAAATTTGAAGTACCTGTCAAAATATAAGCTCCCTGTGGGTGACAATTGTATTTATCTTATTTACTGTGATGCCCCAACACCTTGAATGATCCTTTGCATATGGATGAAGGAAATACAGATTTGTTAAGTAAATAAATAAATAAATAGCTGACATTTAAAAAAAATTTATTTTCTACAAAGAAGTTCGCTAAACTCTATGTAATTATCTTGCAAAGATACTTCCTTTTAAAAAACAGCATGTTTCAAGTAACTTAATTTAATTACTCTGGCTTAATTGTGGGGGTTTTACTTTTTTTGAAGGCACAACAAAAATTAACTATATCCCATGTGCAATTTCTCAAAGTGTAGAAATTATATGGTGGCTTTCTGAAATCTGTTTTTGAGTGGTCGAGAATTTTATTTTTTACATATTCCCTATGCTGTACTTTATATCCCCATGACTATTCTGTAACAACCAATTTGTATTTCTTAATCCCTTTACCTTTTTCACCCATCCTCCCAACCGCCCTCCCATCTGACAAACATCAAAATGTTCTCTGTATCTATGAGTATGTTTCTGTTCTGGTTGTTCTTTTTTATTATTATTCAGTTATTGAGAAATATATACTTATTGCCATTTTATATTTCATCTTTGTTTTTTCTTCTTCTTCTTCTCCTTAAAGAAGATCCTTTAACATTTTATGTAATAATGGTTTTATAGTGATGAACTCTAGTGTTTTCTTGTCTGGAAAGCTCTTTATATGTCCTTTGATTCTAAATGATAGCTTTGCTGAGCCAGAAACACTGGGTTTTGATCTCCTATTTGTGTAAGAACTTATCCGCATCACTTTCTTCTACTAATGGCCTATGTTCTCTGACTCTCTTATCTATTTTTATTCAGGTCCTAAATGTGGATTTTTTTCCAAGGTTCTCTCTGGACTATGACTTTGATCTTCACACATCTTTAAATATAACCCACATGCAAATTGTATTCTAAAATTGGCCACCAGTCCCCCTGCTTTATTGACATAATATTTTATTGCTATCTTGCCTTGCATGAAAAAACAACACAAGACTTCTCTTTTTCATTCTTAATTATGCTTCCTCTTGAATTCATATTGTAGTTCTAATATTGCTTCACTACTTTCCCAATATTCTATAATTAAATCCTTACAAGTATCTCATCTCTTTCCCATGACTCCCAACTAAAATTAGTGGATAAAATACAAAAATAAAAAATATGGTTAATCCTCCCATTACCTTAATCCAGCGGTTCTCAACCTGTGGGTCGCGACCCCTTTGGGGGTCGAATGACCCTTTCACAGGGGTCGCCTAAGACCATCGGAAAACACATATATAATTACATTACGATTCATAACAGTAGCAAAATTACAGTTATGATGTAGCAACGAAAATAATTTTATGGTTGGGGGTCACCACAACCTGAGGAACTGTATTAAAGGGTTGCGGCATGAGGAAGGTTGAGAACCAATGCATCTCTCACATTTTATTCCATTATCCTTACTCATTACTTTTGTTCCTGTCCTATTACATAGTCTTCCAACAGTAGATTTTGTCTTTCCCTTTTAATTCATCTTACACATTACTCTCAGCACAACTTCCTAGAGTATTATTCTGTGTCCTCATGTATCTAATTCAATTAAATACACTCTGAATTGACTTGCCAGACTATGTTGAGACATGCTGCAAAACCTTTATGAACATACTCCAGAAAACTCAAGTAATTGCTTTTTTCAAACACACTATGGCATTTCCTAGCTCTGTGCATCTCTTATGCTATTCCTTCCACTAGGAATGCACATTCATCTCCCTTCTTCTGCTTAAATTTATTTACCTGGAGTTTTGTCCTTTTTCCTGGCTCTTCTTGTAGTAGTCACTTATGGTTGTGTGACAAATTTCTCTAAAATTTAGCAGCTTAAGACAACATTTATTTTCTCACAATTTCTTTGCACCAGGAGTCTGGGTATAATTGAACTGGATGCCTCTGTCTCCATGTCTGAACTTCAATCAGAGAGTCACCCACCCCTGTGGGCATCTCAAGGCCCAGCCGGGGAGAGATTTCACTTCCGAACTCACTTGTGTGGTTGTTGGCAGGGTTTAGTCCCCTGCGGACTGTTGACAGAGGGCCTGAGGTTCTCACTGGCTTTTGATTGGAGGCTGCCCTCAGCTCTCTGCCACTGCACAGGGCAGCTCCCAGCACGGCTGGCGGCTTGCTTCATCAGAGCAAGTGAGAGACCAAGAGAGACCAGTCGATGGAGGCCAATATCATTTTATAGCAATCTCAGAAGTGACATCCAATCACCTTTTTCTTCTACCCAGAGTAGAGAGTCACTTCAGGGAGAAGATGACATAAGCATGTGAATATTAGTAGACATGGATCACTTAGTTGTTGTCTATCAACCATATTCTTCATTGCCATTCCTTTCTTATTTCTCTCAGGAAATACAAACTCTTGTTGGTTTCTGAATTCTTATACTAGTTCATTGGCTTCCTTTTTGTGCTACTAATCACTTTTCTTATTAGAGTACTTTTGTATATACTAGCTGTGGGCTATAAATTAATTCTCAATTTTACAATATTTTACACGTGGTATTTTTGGCTAAATATTGCTGAATGGTTTCTATCTCTGTCATAATCTCTCTTAATAAGAGAGAAGTTTCTTAGTACCTTTCTTTCTATTCAAACTTTCACCTCAAACATCATGGATACGCTAACCTGAAAAACCAACATAAACTTCCAAAATACCCAGCGGAAGAAAACTTGTAAAATGACCCACCTTTTATTTTCCCTTTCTGGACTCAAGGTATGCCAATGTGGTTTTTAACAGTATAATTTTTAAAACAAAATTATACTACAACAACATATTCTTGAGATTAAGAAACAGTTCTAATGGCATTTCATCTGTATTTGCATTACTTTCCACAGAAAGCACTTAAGAAATGTTGATTAGCCCATAGTTTTGAGGGAAGTACACTACAGGGTCTTCTGCCATATAGATGAAAGATTTCTACACTGAAAAATTAATCTAAAACGTATACTAAAGAAGATTGGTTTATAAGCTAACACCCATTCTTCCTAATTAAAACCTAGATCCAGACAATAACTTCATAAAATATAGTGTAACACTTTTTATTAAAAATAACCCAGCCAGGATGGCTCAGTGGTTGAGCATCAGTCTATGAACCAGGAGGTCACGGTTTGATTCCCAGTCAGGGCACATGCCCTAGTTGCACTCCATCCCCAGTGGGGGTTGTGCAGGAGGCAGCCAATAAATGATTCTCATCATTGATGTTTCTATCTCTCTCTTCCTCTCCTTTCCTCTCTGAAATCAATAAAAATATATTTTAAAAAATAATAATCTAGCAATAGACTGATATTAGCATCCTTAGTTCACAAAATGTTGGGAAAGGGAGTAACAATTATTTTTTACACATTGCACTAGTCAAACAACACTCCACATTATTTATTTTTATAAATTCCACTGTAAAAATTTTTATGCATTTTTAAATACTTACCTTAGCTTATACTCCCTTACCAGACATGCTTTATTGTTTCAAAAGCATCCAATGCTGGCCAATTACAAATGATTGTCTATTATAAGTAGACAGTGCCAAATGACAGTGATTATGTTCTTCTTTGAACATAGCTGGATTTTTTTCTTTATTTATTCCATTCTAAAATGATAAAAATAACTGAATAGTTATGCATCAAAGTTATGAATATATCATACTTTTTCTGTAATTTTTATTGTTAGCATGAATTAATAGTACCATTGTGCTTGACTTCAATCATTGATAATTTTTTGGTGGGACAGTGTTGACTTGCAAGCCAATGTGATGGTTGGTGATGCTGCAGAAATGTTCAAACTTTGTCCCCCACATGATAACAGAACTGCCATAACTGAAACGTACCATCTGCTGTTGTTTAAACAAAATAATGATTTAAACGCTCCACAAAACATATGCAAACTTGGGAACGCATTATTTTTTTACTACAAACATAAGAGCTATAAATTTTGATTCAAAAGAAAAAGAAAACCACAAAGTTCTTGAATTTCTTCTGAGATTAAGTTAGAATCCAGATCTTCCTGAATTCAACTCTTTTTAATATTTTGCATCAGATCTTCAGTTGATCTGGTTTTCCAAAAGATATAAGTTCCGCTTTCATAATTCATTCCCAGTTTGGCCTGGAATAAGATAGCTTACCTCCACATTCCTGGCAAGAAACATTTCTTTGCTGGAAAAAAAAAAAAAGTTCACCTCTTAACTGAATGTTTGGCTAGAGATCAGGAAAAAATAAGATCCGATTTCTTTTACACTTGACTTCCTTTTTCATCTGACCCTTATACAGAATTGTCTTTATTCTTCACTCTGTCAGCTGGAATATAATAAATTATGCCAGTTCCTGTTGATCTGGCACCCTTAGGAATTCTTAAATATATTCCACAAATAATGTACCTTTCAGTTCATTGAAATCGAGCAGCTTGAGAATTCATTCATCTCAAACAAAGGATGTAAAATGTGTCTTCTCCACTTCCTAAGAGGCCCAATGTACCAACTGCCTTTAAACTGGTGTTTGATTTTCCAAGCTTCTAACTAGTGCCAACATTCCTTCTTTATAATGTTGCTGACTCCTCAATTTTAGCCTCTTCTCTTTTTGCCTTCTGGGCCTGCAAATTTTTCTCATCCAAATTTTAAACTGCTGTTGCTTTGTTTACACAAGTTAACAATCTCCTACCAACTCACCTCCCCTTTTCCTCCCTTCCAAACAGCCTAGTCAAGAGGAGAAAATATGGAGGAAGGATGTCGAAAGCTGTGGGTTCTACAGCACACTGGTGTGAAGAAAATGGTGGTAATTGAGCCAGTGTTTGCTAAACCAGTGTACTCTTTATGCAAAATAAAAACATGACATTATTTCAATCCCATGACGAAACAAGACCAATATACCCAGAAGAACAGTGTTTAATAAAATCTCCAATTGTTGAAAAGATATAAATGTGTTTGACAAAATAGAATACAAGAGCTTATGTTATATAGGAGATCTATTATTGCTTAGCTCAGATCTATATCTGTATCTCTATCTCTGTATCTATAACTATATCTATAAATCTATATCTATATATAATTATATCTTTCTCTGTATCTATATTTACATGTGTTTGTATATGTATACCCATATCTATATCTATATCTGTATATAACTATATCTTTCTCTGTATCTATACTTACATGTATATGTATATGTATGCCCATATCTATATCTGTATCTATATCTATATATCTATATCTATATCTATATCTATATCTATATCTATATCTATATATCTATAACTAATCTACATCTATATATTTATTCTATGTCTACATATCTATCTGTAGAGAGAGAAAACCACCATTTGGTCACTAATCTATGGTGTCTAACACAATGCCTTGAACATTGCAAACTCTCAGACCCCTTGTTTAGTTGGTTGGCAGTGAGTTTTTATTTGAGTCCAAAAAATAAAACAAAGGAATGTCTTAAAGATTCAATGGGAACAAAGGCCTATGATGTGTCTTCAGTTGAAAGTTCGGAAAAAGAAGGAAAATAAAGAATGTGTCACTCAGGGCCTCATCAAGAAAGCAGTGATCACAGCAGCTATTTAAATGGAGAGAACTGAACATAGGAAATTGGTTACATTAGTACTGGAGGACTAAAGGCGAAACACAAGCAAAACTGAAATAACAGAGAGAGTGATTTCCAAGGCAGCCTTCCTCTGTAGGGCCAATGGGACCCAAGGGGACAGTTAGCCGTTAGCCTCTGGGAGCTTGGAGCAGGGTTCCCACAGGGCTGAGACCCACATCTTCCAAGGACAGCAGCTGTCCTGTCCAGGCCATGCTGGTCCCTCAGGAACTTGGGAGAGGAAATGATGGAGCTGCACCTACACTTCTGAGGAGCTGGGCACCACGTGGCTGTGCTAGTATCTCTGATCTGGCTAGTTAGGATATAAAACAAACAAACAGAAAGGAAATTGTAACTTATTACCACTGGAACCAACTGCTGCTGCCCGGAGGCATGGAGAGTCATTTCCGAGGTGACACTGGAAGGGACACCAGTGGAGAGGAAGTGTGTTTCCCTGGGTCCCCCTCCAGTCTCCCATCTCTCCTCATTGTCCAGACCTAATAGGAGACAGCTGGCAGATAAAAGTACAGTTTGCTGTGTTCCAGCTCCCAAATCACAAACCAGAATATTGAAGGCAGTGAGAGACAATAGCTTGATAACCAACACAAGGGAGCAGGGAGAAAACAGATAGGCTAAATGACTGTAGCACACTGTCCCGGGTGTGTGGTGATCAGAACTGTGGTGGGGGCTGGGGAAGGGCACTTAGGAAGCCCAAGAAGTCAGGAAACTCTTTGCCCTTTGTAGAGCTTTCACATCTGGTTCAGACTTCTTTCTCCACATCACAGACACCATTCTCCTTGTCTGAGGCCTGCGATGAGTCCTCATTGGCCATGGACTGAAGTTCAACCAGGTTGGCCTTGTGCTCGTGTCCCTTCATGATCTGCCTCCTTCCTTCCTCTCCTTCTCTTCCTCACAAGGGCCCTGGCTCCAGTTCCCTTAAACGACTTACCGGTTACCTGACATGACATGTGGACACACTGCACATGGTGTCCTCTCTGTCCAGAGCACCCCTGTTCATCATTCAGGACAGAATCTGATTGTTCCCTCCAGGTGAGCCCCTGTCTGTGTAGCCAGCACCTCTAATAAACCATCTGCCCATCTCTTTCTACTTTTCTGACCTCCTGTCCTGCTTCCTCTTCCGGGTTCACTCTGTGTCTGCCACGTGTGCTTCTCTATTCTTGTCTAGAGTTTGGCATTGGCTTCTGCCTTCCTTGAAGAGCCCTTTCCCCAGATTACCATGCAGCTCACCCCTCACTTCCTTTGAACCTTTGCTCAAATAAATGGCACCTTCTCGAACAGGCTTTTCTTACCCAGCGTTAAGAACATTGTAGACTGCAAACCCATTTGCTTTCGCTCTCTGTCTCTTTATTTCCCTACACAGACCTTATCACTTTCTAATATACTATATCACTTATGACATCTGCTTCCTGAAAGAAGACTTTTGGTCTCTTCTGTTTGCTGTATGTCCACAGCACCTGGACAGGGTCAGTCACATGTGAGGTCTCAGAAAACATTGTTGAATGAATGAATGAATTAGGCTTGAATAAGGCATTGCCAAGCACTGGGGTGCTGAAAAAAATGATACTAATAGCTGCCAAAGAAAAGCAATGAAGCATAGAAGCAAAAACCAGAGTCTGGTGTGTTTGGTGGTCACTGGTGAGCAGTAGGAGGTAGTTTTAACCATACAGAAACCATATTTACAAAGCTTGAGGAGTGTGGGTGTTAAGGAAATGAATTTAACCTCTTTTTTTGTCAAGGATATTTTTTCCTGAATGTACAGAAAGACACGGAAAGAGAAAGTAAGTACTTTTTTAAGAAGAAAATGTGAGGCTACTTTTGGAGTAACACCAAATAAAAATTTGATAGTTTTTGGAACACATTCTTGAAGAAAAAGGAGGCAATTGATTATGAGCATAAGTAGCATAGTTAAGATTAAAAAAAAATAATCATTCTCCTCTGGGACTGGAGGAAAAGCAGAGAAGTGAAGGTAAAATGTTTGTTTCAGGGGAAAGAGGAAGTTGCAGAATGTCTGTGAATGAATGAGGAAGTTGTGGAGTCAGGTTATACCACCTGGTCAGAGGTGAAGGGCCAGATGCTCCGCAACACAGCACGAGGACCCCAGAGAGAGAATCACCAGGGCCCAGAAGACCTGTCCTGCTCCTGCTTCATGGGACCCTGCTGGGGCCATTCACCTGGTGCCTTCCCACAGCAGCATCTCCCAGGGCAAGTGCAGAGTTAGAGCAAGGAGATTTGTCTTGGTCAGCCAGCATTGTTTCTGAATTGAGATGTGGCAGTGCTCTGAGGGCATCTGGTAGAAGCAAGGACAGTGGGCTTAGTATTCCCTCCACTCTCTCCTCAGTTCACCTTGTGAGGCAACCTAGTGATTCTGTAAAATTCAAGGGACAATGCTGAGACTCAAGCCTGTCAAAATCACTAGGCTTTTGTTTGTTAGTTATTATTTATTTATTTGAGAGAGAGAGAGAGAGAGAGAGAAGAGAGACTGAGACTTTTTATTCCACTTATTTAAGCATTCATTGGTTGATTCTTGTATGTACACTAACCTGGGATCGAACTCACAACCTTGACACATGGGGACCATGCTCTAACCAACTGAGCTACCCAGCCAAGACCAAAATCACTTGTTTTTGAAAGTAAGAAATTCATTAATTAAAGTATACAACTTCTGTGATTATATGCTGAGGGGTTGTTTTCCAAGAGTTTAAATTATTTACAAACATTATGGAAGTGCTTGAGTTTCTGAGGTCTGTGTGGATGCAAACATGTGAGCAGATTAACAAAACGTTGGTGTGCCACAAAATGAACAGGGGACTTAGTTTGCATCCATATAAATCTCTGGGATCTTTATCAGGTGTCCTTTCATTTGCTTTTGTATTAAATTAAGCAATAAAAAATAAAAAGAAAAAAAAGAAAAGAAAAACAGATATTTTGGGACACTAAAATCTGAGATCTCTTGTATTTTAAATGTGCTACTAATATATTTATTTTTCTCATGTCATTTCAACTATTTTAAAATAAAATTTAAGAAATAAAATGTAATTTTTCATTTTACAGATTACATATACAATATTAAGAGGGATAAAATTAAGAATTGTTGATAGGAAGCAGTATTAAATAAATTACACATTTAAAAAACTCATTATGAAAACTCTAAATTTTTGAAATCAGCATATTCTTACCTGTTGGTTATTCTGGATTCAACCATTTTCGCAGTAGTATATTTATACTTTTTAGCCATCAGCCACATTTTTCCATAAATAAAATTTTATACACAGAGAAAAACAAAAACATGCTCTTCAAAAACATATTCAACTTGTAATTCAGACCCACATTGCTTTTATAAACACTTTTTTTATCAATAGAGGAATCTAAATGGCATAGCCAGCAGAGATATGCAGGATTTGGCTTGATTTGGTTATGACTGTTGAACATATGTACTCATCTGCTTCTCTGCTGTGTAACCCTGTAATGTCACCTAATATTTTCTCACTGTCTTTTGAGTTTAGAAAGACATGTGGCCAGGATGTAATACTTCTCTTTAGGGTAAACATTGACTTGCTCATTAAATTCCCCTACATTGTAATTGTGACTCATCCTTTGGTTATTAATAGCAGCTAAAGTGATAAGACTATGAAGTAGCTCATTGCCACAAGAAAAGTTTTTGTAAATGTTGAGAGTATAAATGGTTGCAACAAGAATAAAATATATATGAGTATTGAATTCATTGTGTGTTTTAAGTAAAACCTGTAATGTACTGGGAATGACCATAATTACTTAAATTGAAATCAAGAAGGGTGACCATGCTCTTTCAAAGTTCTGATGCTCTTCTATTTGAACAAAGACCCCCTCACCAGAAAGCTTGCTTCATGAGGGCAGATACTCTATTCTGCCCATAATGGGAGCTCAATATATATTTGAATGAATGAATAAATAGAATAGAATAGAATAGAATAGAATAGAATAGAATAGAATAGAATAGCTCTTATGTTATACCCAACATTTTTATTTCCAAGCAGCATAATTTCTGTTATATTCCAAAATATTCTATTAGAATCAAAAGTAACTCAATATCTGAAGACCGTTGAAACAAAAAGTCTGTGGAAATTTATTATTTTTATTTTTAAATGTTCTATTACCCTGAACATCCATCCACAGGGAAATGTTTTCCTAGGCTCTGGCTACATGACCACAGGAGAATTGGACCACTGCTGAAAAACTAATTGAACAATCCAGCCAGTCTATTGTGCTGAAGGCTGTTTAACACATCACGAATGTCAGGACTGGTTCCCCACTGCTAAGGCAGGCACAGAGATGAGTCACCAGTCACTGTGCCAAGGCAGTTTTCAGATTCTTCATAGTTTTAGTACTCAGACCAGGGTATTTGATATTCATGAGCATCTCACATTATTCATCAAAAATATGAGAGCAAAAGAAGTTACACTCATACTTGAGAGATCTAGCCATGGTCGGGTGGATCAGTTGGTTGGAGCATCCACCCATACACCAAAAGGTTGTAAGTTCAAATCCCGGTTGGGGTGCATACAGGAGACAACCAGTTGATGTTTCTCTTTCACATTGATGTTTCTCTCTCTCTCTCTCACCCTTCTTTTCTCTCTCAAATCAATAAAAACATGTCTTTCAGTGATAATTTTAAAGAGAGAGAGAGGGGGGGAGAGAGAGAGAGAGAGAGAGAGAGAGAGAGAGAGAGAGAGAGATGGATCCAAAATCCTTGAGCAACTACAGGAAGAACAAAAGTAGAGTGGCTCAGAGGTCAATGGAGGTGGCCTTTCTGGGGTATTTTCTGACTTCTTTGTTCAAATTCAACAGCTTTAGGTACATCCTAACACCTTTAATGAAATTTGTTGTCTTCTAGGAAAATTAGTTAAAATCTAAATGTAATGGATTTTTAGTTTGATGCAAGAGAATCACAAAGCGGATCCAACTGCCATGTCTTAGTATAATCTACGTAAAGCCAGGATGGTTGGTTCTTGCCTGGGAGTGGGCCTCAGAATCGTGTTTTATTTTAAAAGAACTAAGAATCCAGCAATAGCAACAGATTAATTTAAAATAAATGTTTTAGTAGTCCTATATGGGATCCTAGAACAGAGAAGGGCATTAGCAAGAAACTAACAAAAATCTGAATTTTTCTCCTTATTTTCTTATTGGTTACATTTGACAGCCTTGTTATACATGTGAGGAGCTACCTAGGGGTGTGACTATCAGGAAGTAAGGGTCTTTGGAGGGCATTTTGAAAGTTGGCTATTATGTGATTTTTTTAAAAAGTATATTCTGCAATTATTGGAAATGGTGTTATAAATATGCATGAGCTCAAGCTGTTAATTTGTATTACTCAAATATTTTCTATTATTTTTTTAAATTTAAAAATAATATATAACATATACACAGTAAAACATGCAAATCTTGAAATTGTATAAATGCACACACCTATGTAAATGCCACCTATATCAAGAAATGGGACATTACTGGCACCAACAAATTTCTGCCAGACCCCCTCTGAGTAACTACCTCCCCAAGGGAACCATTATTTTGATTTTATAAATTGTTTGTATGTTTGTTTTTTAGAAAGAGAGGAAGCAGGAGGGAGGGAAAGAGTGAAAAACATCAATCAGTTGCCTACTGCAATTACCCTAACCGGGGATTAAGCCCGCAGCCTGAGTATGTGCCCTGACTGAAATCGAACCTGCGGCCTTTCTGTGTAGGGCACAGAGCTCAACCAATTAAGCCACACCTGCGAGACCTATTCTGCCTTTTAACACTATAGTTTGCCCTGCCTTTTTAAAATTACATAAATAAAACTACACAGCATGCACTCTTTTGTGCAGTTTTAGGAGTTTAACCATGTTGTTGCATGTGTCAGTGGCCTATTTGCCTTCACTGCTGTATAGAACTGGACTGTATAATTGCATGAAAACATTTATATTTTAATTGTTAAGGTCTATTTGGGTTATTCCTAGTTTGCAGCTATGACAAAGAATCTAACTATAAAAATTTTATACATGCATTTGGTATACAGATGCTTGCAGTCCTATAACCCTATGTCAAACTTGAGTGAAATTGCTGGGTCAGAGGCATAAATACGTTTAATTTGAAAGATATTTTCAAATATTCTTCACAAGTGGTCTAAGTTAAATTCCTTCCATAGTTACTCCACATCCTCACCAGTCCTTTATAGAGAGTTTCATATGTTTTCAAATTTTAGTTCTTCTGATGTATGCATAATAGAATTTCAATTAATAGAGAATGATAGTAATAGAAACTTATTAATTAGCAAATAAATCAGTAATAATCGGTGCAGATAAGAATCATTAACAGGTGCTAAAATTAGTGGGCAAAAATTGGATGAGAACACAGATATTTCATATTCTCAAAGTAGTCTCTCTTAGTTACTTAATAATTACAAAGGGAAAATAGTAATTTGACAGTGGTAAAACCTCTTAAAAACTATTTAAAAAACTCCAGTTTAACCAAATGCCCAATTTAAAGTCCCCAGCAATGGTTGATATAGACATCATATACCTACAGACCATGCATTTAGTAGCATTCAAAATCCCTTCTGGGGTATTCTTGCAAAAAATGCATAACTTAAATTATGAAGAAACACCATAAACCTAGGTTGAGGAACATTCTACACAAGAAGTGACCAGTAATCTTCAAAAGTGTTTAAGGCATGAAAGACAAGGGAATTACAGAGCTTCCCGGGATGGAGGAGGCTGTCTTGTCAGCTGAACACAGTGTGTTTTCCCGGGTCAGGAAAGCGGCCACTGGTGGCATTCCACTAACTCAGCTTCAAGTTCAATTTGGAAGCGTTTGAGTGAAGTTTCTTTGTTGGTTACTAGTGATACTTATTTAATTTCCTGACTATGATTTTTTTTACTCTTGTTATGTAAAAGGTTAAAAATGTATGGGAGCTTTATAAATAAGTTTAATATATTATCATTTCAGAATTTAAAATAAAAAATTATGCAGAATAGCGGCATCTACTTAAATGAGCATTAAAAAATTATGGTCTCTTTTCCCTGTGAAGTATCTATCACTCTGCATTTAAAAAGGATATAGCTTGACCTGTGTGTCTCAGTGCTTGAGCTTTAGCCCATGAACCAAGAGGTTTGATTCCTGGTCAGGGCACATGCCTGCGTTGTGGGTTTGATCCCCAGTGTGGGGTGTGGCAGGACGCAGCCGATCAATGATTCTCTGTCATCATTGATGATTCTCGCTCTCCTCCTCCCGTCATCTCTGAAATCAGTAAGAATATATTTTTTAAAAAATAATTAATAAAATAAAAATGAGATAGACCAGCTGGTGTGCTCAGTGGTTGAACATGGACCTATGGACGAGGAGGTGATAGCTTGATTCCAGGTCAGGGCACATGCCCAGGTGTCAGGCTCGATCCCCAGTAGGAGGCGTGTGGGAGGCAGTAGATGGATGTTTCTCTAGTCATGGATTGTTTCTATCTCTTTCTCCCTCTCCCTTCCTCTCTCTAAAATAGATAGATAATATATTGTTAAGGTCTACTAAATATACATATATTTAAAAGGATATAGAAGACCCATTTATACAGATATTAAAATATGTTGCTGAAATTCTGTTCAAATTAAAAAAAAAATAGTTGCAGAGTAATGTGTATTATTCTGTGTATATACCAAACAAATTATATATTGTTTTATATGCAAAAGTTCTGGAATAATTCAAACAAAACAATTCACTACTTCTGTCTTAATTAGAGTTGTGAGGAAAGTGAAAGGAATGTTTCATACTTTATTACATATACTTCTATGTTCTTTAACTTGATAACAAGAATGAACTTCTTCTATTCTTTTTAACAAAACACACAAAGAGAAGGAAAATCGCCATTTACTTCCCATTTGTTTATAGGATTAAGATAAATTTTAAAATATAGTGTGTATTGTATCTATCTTATCCTTCAAATGTTAACCTTATTTTCCACCATTTTTTTTACTTTAGCATTTATCTTTGTGAATAACATATTCACTTGTTTTAAAATAATTTTATTTTCCTTCACATTATATTTTAAAATTAGGAATAGAAAGCTGTACCATGAGGGAAACGTCTGGGGATACTAGGATTCCCAGTCACTGGGGATTCAGATAATTTCTTTATTACTGAATGGCAGTTTGTGAGGGTGGCATTCTTTTTAAATGCATTCATTCACATGGTCTGTTATTCTTAACCCAATAATCGTTCTTCCAGATGACTCAGCAGAGCCAGAGGCAGGCTCCTGAGCCCAGCAGGGTTCCTTTGGAGGTTTTTGCTCTGAGGGTTTCTGCTCTGAAGTTGGATTCTCTGTATCCTCCTGTCTGTGCCCAGTCCCTCCTGTCTGCGCCCAGTCCCTCCTGTCTGTGCCCAGTCCCTCCTATCTGTGCCCAGTCCCTGCTGTCTGTGCCCAGTCACTGCTGTGTGTGCCTAGTCCCTGCTGTCTGTGCCCCAGTCCCTCTTGTCTGTGTCCCAGTTCCCAGTTGGCCCTGTGACCTCACTCCTTGATCAGACCTAAGAAGAGTTATTGGTTTTTCAGTGTTTTTTTTTTCAACTTTTAAAAAAATATATATTTTTATAGATTTCAGAGAGAAAGGGAGAGGGAGAGAGAGATGGAAACATCAATGATGAGAGAGAATCATCGATAAACTGCCTCCTGCACACACACACCCACCCCCACTGGGGATCGAGACAGAAACCTGGGCGTGTGCCCTTGACCAGAATCAAACCCGGGACCCCTCAGTCCACAGGCTGATGCTCTAGCCACTGAGCCAAACCAGCTAGGGCTCAGCTTTTTACTTGTTGTTAGGACAGTGATCATTTCCTGGCCCCTTCATGCCAGACAGGAGACTGACAATCCCCCGGATTATGCTGTTAATTTCACTTTATCTGTCTCTACTCTTATTCCTGCCACACCTACCAGGTGCAGTTGTAATGTTCTCTGCTCTGATACGCAGTTATATCAAAGGTGAGAAAACAAGAAAATTCCCTCTTGAAGGGAAAAGGGAGCATTCGGGCAGGTGAAGGAATACTTGCAAGACCAAGGTCCTGGTTTGATGAAGCGTTGAAAGGTGATGCGGGGAAGAAGATTTTGAAGTTACTGGGCAAAGAGAATGGAACTGATGAAACAGAAATACAAAGGAAACATGAATTCCACATAACAGTCTTCCAAGGATGACAAGGTGAAATACCCCATTATTCTTAGGCAACGACATGTATGAATAGGGAGGAAAGGAACCAGAATTCGATTTCCTCAAAGTTACAGTGGCCCGTTAGTGTAAGAAGATCCTGACGTACAGACGCACCGGAATTCCACTGTGAGTAGTTTACTGCCCTCAGAAACCTATGCCAAAAAGCTTCATTCGCCATAAGATCTATACCTCAGAACCACTGCTGTTTTTTTCAGACGCGAAGTTGGTTTTTGCAGGGTGGTTTTTTAACAAAAATGACTGTCAGAGTATTTTCAAGAAAGCCATTAGGACATCACACATGCAGAGCTATGCTTTTAGTGGGGACCTTGATTTTACAGAACCATTTCTTCTGAACATGAAAGGACTTTTATACTAAGCAGCATTTCATCTTGATTATTTTGGACAGTACATAAATATACATTTACACACAGGAAAGTAAGGAATGGCCTTTTATTTCAAAATTATCATGGCAGAAAATGAAATAGATACATGAATAATGAGAAAATGACATTCTAGTACTACAGCAGTAGCTGAAACCAAGGCACTTAACCAGTAAACTTGCTTTTGCAGTAGATGATGAAATTGTGTAGGCGCACAATGCAATAAATTAAATAGCATATCAACTAAGTACTGTTAAATCCCATTTAAATATACTATCCCTGATCGCTGGAGGAAAGTTCAGAGTGTGCACCGAAGAAATCAAGTTGTTTTGAACTTAGTTATATGGTCCTTAACTAAATTATGGATTGCTAATGCATTTGCTTTTGTACAAAATTTTTCTCTATCCAAAAGAAGATGCTAATATAGACCCCCCCCATATAAAATAAGATTACCCAAATTTGCTCTTATGACAATGAAAAATGTAGTCATTCCCCAGGTCAGAAATATGATCTTGGTAGTACTCCTAATAAAGGCGGCACTGTTTTAGGGTGAAAGCACATTCGATTTTGTAAAGAGAAGCAGAATTAAGTAATCATACAACATTGGGGATACTCGTTTAGCTTTGCCAGGTTTCATTTTCCCAAATGAAAAATGAGAGAATTGCACATATAACTCTGAGCTTTCTGGTTTTGATATTAAGTACCATGCAGAGGGAGCTTACTGTATGCTAAGCAAATTATAAACCTTTTCAATTCTGCTACAATAGCCCACAAGGGTTATTACTATCTCTTACAGGTGAGAATCCAGAAATCCAGGAAGGTCAAGTATTGTCCTCACAGCCAGACAGTCAATTCTAGAACCAGGTTTGTGTCTGTCTCTCAGTGTCAAAAACCTATTTTATTCCCCTTCTATCACAGTACTTAGCTTTCACAACTATCACCTCCTGCCCAGCCTTGAGCCGACACTTTGTAAAATGAAGAAGAAAAAGTGCATTCATTCTTGGCTTTTCTGTGGGAACAATGAAACATTCCCACAAAACGCAGTAGAAGGGAATCATCCCTGAAGGGCCAGCAGTTGATGTAGCCACAGACAAAGGCTTAGTCTTTGCTTCGTCTCCGAGAGGAGGTAGCAATGCTGCTGTGAAGATGCAAGAAATGTCCGTCAGCAATTTACTGCCCATGCCACCGGCACGCTGAGCTAAGCGCTCAGAGTGGGACCTGCCACAGCTATTTTCAGAAGCTGCACCGTGTCCACAGACAATCATCTTCTCCTCATCATTCTGGTGGAAGCAAAGGGAACAGAACTTGCAGACCGAGCCCCCGTGGGAACCGAGGAGATGACACAGAACCCGCCACCAGGAAGCCAAGAGCGAAAGGCACTGAGCACGGCACCGTCCTCGCCCCTTAGTTGGAACTGTCGCTGACAAGTTATGAACCCATGACCTTGGGTCTCTCTTGAGTGTTGTATCTCATTTAAAATTAGTGAAAATATCTTTACATCGAATGCTCACAGAACAAATTTCAATTGAGCAATTCCTTTGATTCATACCTATTTTCTCAGAGACATGCTGGGCCTGCCTGAGATCAACCAGTTTTTGCTTTTGGGGTGCTGCACACTTTCCCATCAAAGTCACCTGTCACCCAGTTGCCCAGTCCCTGTCCCACTTCGAGACAAGAAAGAAACGCAATACCACCTAGATCAGATCTGGCCTTCAGAGGGCCTCCAAAGAAGCCAACTCCCGCAGCCCAGAAGAGGCCAGGGTGACAACTCCCCATGGTTGAGCTTTGACCAATGGGAAAGCAGGCGTTCCTGGAGTCCTGCAGGTAGCGTCTCCCCTGGCTCTTCCTCCCATGGACTACTCAGAGGCGATATGTCTGTGCAGCCCACCCATTAACGCCCACCTGCCAAGCAGCCCGTCATGAAACAGTGGCCAGTACGGCAAAGTGTCACTTCTCATGACTTCACATCTGTCCCTGCATGACTGCTCTTGGCACTCACTCACTCTTACTCTTCTAATTTTGTGCCCTATCGCCCATGGCAGCATCAGTCCTGCATCCTTGCTTCAGATGTGGTCACCGGGGAACCTGGTCTGCGACACTAGGGTCGACTGAACTGTAGGCCCGTGCGAGCCTGCTAACTAAAGAAAACAACAGAGCCCAGCCAGTGTGACCCAGTGGTTGAACGTTGACCTATGAACCAGGAGGTCAGGGTTCCATTCCTGGCTGGGGCACATGCCTGGGTTTCAGGCTCGATCCCCAGTGTGGGGTGCACAGGAGGAAGCCAATGGATGATTCTTTCTCATCACTGATGTTAATCTCTCTTTCACATCCCTCTCCTTTCCTCTCTGCAGGAAAGGACAGAAAGCAACCTGGCTTCTCTCAGTTGGAAGCAAGAATGTGAAGGAGCAAATGAAACTGGCCTCCATAGATAATTGAAGTCTGCTGGACACAAGGCCTCATTTAATTGTGTTGCTCTCGTTGTAAAGAGAAGGAAAGCAAACCTTGGAGAGGTCTGGTGACTTGCCCAAGCCACAGCTTTTACAGAAGAGTGCTGGAATTCAGAACTAGTTTTTGGTTTTTTTTTTACCCTAAACTGTAGACTGTCTTCAATTAATGCACGGAGGAGCTGAGGGAAGACACATCTCTAATTAAAATGTCAGTGCAATAATTCATAGGAGCTATATTAGGAGCTCTCCCTGAGAACAACGGGAGCTACAGTTAACCTGAATTGGAAAATGTGGCAATCTTGTCACTGGTTTCCTTCTGAGTCGCATCCAATGAAACAATTCCATTGAAGATCCAGTTTTGAAAAGAGTGCACATGCTTTAAAAAAATGTAGCCGGTGCATGAAAAATAATCGCTTCAATAAAAAAGAAGGAAAAATCCAGAGGCCCATTGTGCTGTCGGTGTACTGTTGGCAGATATTTTAAAATCCGAACTCCAGAACTGAATGTTCGAGCTACTTCAGGGCAATGCCCCGGGGCAGTGGGTCTGGGCCTGGACACTGCGAGGAGCAGAGTTGAAATTGTCAGCACAGTTGAAGGCATTTACGGGAAAGCCAAGATTGAGGGTGAAGGGAAATGAGATGGAGGAAATGAAACGGCTGGATTATTCAAATGTGCTGCCGACAGATCCTCAGCTCTGGAAGAATGCACTGTGCATTCCAGGTAAATGGATTAGGCTAACTGATTCCAGGTGTTCGGAAGGATAATTGATTCATTCAGCAAACATTTTTTTTTTAAGTACCTACTATGTGGAAAGCAATGCCATGAAAAAGAAGTGTGAACAGCCTTCATTCCATCCTGGAATTCTCCCCAATTCAAAATCATATCTTTATTTTATTTCCATATATTTACAAAATCAAATTTTTAGTCAGTATCATCATTGGTTATGAATTTGGGAGCTTACTATGCAGTCTTTGTAGTTAAAATCTATACTCTACTTCAGATGTCTCCTCCTACCCCTCTAATATCTTGAACTAGTATTTTTTTGTGGAAAATTCCACATGTTTAAATTATTTGATGTCATTGTTTTCTACAGATTATTTTTCAGGCTTTACCTATATTATAAATACTCAGAGAAAATTTTATTTGAATAAATTGTTTCCTGGAATAGCAGATCCCACAATCTGGAGAAAATAAAACTGTAGAACAGTATTCTTTGTCTTCAGTTTTGTTGTGACTACAGGAAAATAATTAATACAGCTGAAATAGAATAAGTTTAAAATGAAAACAATGAAATGTTTTGTTATTATGACAAGCTTGCTGCTTAAGCACATTATCCCTAAAAGCAAATTCTTCCAACAGAAGGTATTTATCTTTCAGAACTTCGTTGTATTTCTGTGAGTTGGAAGGGAACACAGTGTAGTAACTTCATAATTGTAATCTATATAAGTACAGATTCTGACAAAGATTCTTGGCTTGACCAAACTTTAGTCAGGCCCCCGAGCCCTCTCCTAGGCGCATGTGTGCACTTCTCGTAAAATTCAGCTCAAACAAGACCCCTGCTGAGTCAGTTTAGAAGGAGCCCCCACCCTAAATATGTAATCATCCTCAATATTGATTGGCTTCCTCCCCCAGGTGATACCTGATCACCTTGGCCTGTGTTCTGGGTAAGGCAGCATCCCCTCTACCGCCGATGTTTCCTCTTCATAATTTTCCACCCACTGACCTCTCTGCTCCCTTGGCTATAAATTCTCGTTTGCATGTGAAGTGTCAGGATTGAGCCCACTCTCACTCTCCCACTGCAAAAGGCCATTGTCATGGTCCCTGAACCTATCACAGTCGCATCCCTCTTTTAAAGGAAGGCTTCCTGACAGTGCTTTTGTGCCACGCCAGCAAAGCCAAGGGTGAACCTGAGGAGGGGCGGTGAAGGATTGAAGAAAAGACGAGACAAGAGAATACAGCTGGGACTTTGTGGATCTCCTGTGCCTGGATGAGGACACAAAAGACCCAGCCTGCAAGCCAATGCTTTATTTTATACTCTGATTAAAACAAGAGTAGATTAACATGTATACAAATGTTCTTGTTTTGGCAACACTTGCTTGCGCCTCCCATAGCCCATTAGCTACTTAGGAAGGAATTAGGGAGGGCTACAAGGTCAGGCTTAATTATGCTAGGAGAGCTCTGCCCTCCAGGCTGGGACTTGTTTGTGGCCCTGCCACAGGTCAGCCCGAGTCTTGACTCTAGAGCCGCTCCCTACATGCTTTAACAGGTGTCATTGAATATTTCTTCCTTGACATTTCTCAACTTCATATTTTAAAATAAGCACATAAAATATGTCTAATGGAATAAGTTTAATGTGTATCAATATTCAGATATGCAGAAAATTAAGATACTAGCTTTTATTTAGTCTCTAAGTAATTGTGCTTTCTTCCTACTTTCCCACCCACTTGCTAGCAGGAGGGGAACAAAAACCAGGCCAATCTAATCTAAGTCCTACTCTGATCTGAACATTAAAACCGTCCTGGGAGAGTTCACTGTCCTCCCGGAAATGAACAGCCTCTTAGTCCACTGACATGTGCTGGGAGAAGCTTGACGTGTGCCCCTTAGGGACCCAAACAAGAAGCTAGGACGAAGTCTCCGCCCACCCGGTATCCCTCCCCGTGCCCAGCACATGTCTCTGTCAAAATCCCAGGTTAAACAGGAGCAATAGCCTCCATCCTCCCCCACTTATCTTTCTTGCCACTCCTAAGGCCAGAAATGCCCGTGGGGCTTCTCTCTCTTCTGCCTTCGCCTCTTCCTCTTCCTGTCACACCCTCTGAACTCCCTCGGAAGTAGTCCAGCTGTGGGGGGCTCTAGGAGCTGCTCCCTTCTCTCCTCCCTAATGATGTGCCAACCGGGTCTGGAGAGAAAAGGCACCATGACAAAATCCTCCTTCTAGGCTAGAGAATCCTATCTTGTGGAGCAAAAGCTGCACATAACTTCATTCTTTCTGCAGCAAAATAAGAAATTTTTCTTATTTTCTCCTTTTCGGACAAACATTTCTGGCTTGCCAAGATGAAGGTCCTCTCAAAGGGAACAGAGAAATAGACATTCATGTTTTTCAAAATCGTAACTCATGACCGTGAAACGCGTGGGAAGGTCATGCGTTCCACGAGCGTTAGGGTCTGTGCCTGGGCCCTTCACACTGCTACTCTTTATGCCAGATTTGCACCTTTGAGGCCAAATCATTTTTCTACTTTTGATCTTTTATTTGTTTATTTTTCTTTAATTCACCACTTCTTCGGTGTCATGTCATCATTTTTAGCAAAATTTTCCATGAGCCCATGGATGCTGCTTTGGAAATATTCTTTTTATTTCTTTGCCATTTACTGTTCGCTATGTTTAACCTGTTTGAGCCTAAGTATTCTGCTTCTCATTGTTAGTTTGTTTGACGTGTGCACAATATAAATAAAGGGGCTGAAGACAGGAAGGTGGGCAATAGGAACAAATCCTCTTTGACTTAATCCAGCCCAACTTCCTTAGCATGGTGTCAGGAGCCCTTCAGTCTCTGGGTCATCTCACTTCTGCTGGCTGCCCTGGGCTCCACTCACAGAGCCTTCTGCTTTTGAATGTGCTTAAGGATTCATGCCACACAATTGTCCTACTTGTAAAAGTATATTCACAGTTTTTTAAAACACTTGGCTCTCCTCTCTGTCAATCCAAACATGTCCCAAGACCTACCCTAAATTCAATATTCTCGTGAAGTAAGGTTTAACAAAAGTTAGGCTTACATTTCCCTTTGGCCAACCTAAAGCATTTGACTGCAACCACAATAAGAGCAAGCGTGTATGTAGTGCTATTTTGAGCCAAACATTGAACTTGATACATAGCATATACTAATACTTTAATCCTTACAACAATATCAAAAGATAGGAACTAAAAATGTCCAGCTCATAACAGATGAGGAAACATAGGCATGGTTACTTTAATGAACTTACCTTTAGTTATAGAGTTAGTCCAACATCATTTCTGTAGGATATAACCAGGACATAGCTTAGTTTCAGGAGATCTATAAACCCCATGAAAATTTAGGATAGAGATTTAAATGTAGATTTTTCTAGGGAGAGCATCTCCATCCTTACATCAGACAGTAAAAGTATTGTAGTTTGTGTTCCAAAGGAAAAGATTACAATCTATGCTCCAGAGTATCAAGTGCTGTCCTCTAGTTATTTAAAAGTGTCCATTTTTGAAATTCTTCATTGTGTACATTAAGAATTGCTGGGGTCCAACCCCAGCAGGTCCAGGGGTCCCCAAAGGTGTGGACAGAGTCGGCGAAGAAGGAATGACACGGAGACAGCCTTCAGTTGATCAGCAGCCTAGTCAGGACCTCTAGCCAGGATCTCCAGCCAAAGTTCTGGTCGGAGTTCTGGTTAGGAACTGATCAGGATCTGATGTTTATTGTCTTGTTACATCTATATTTATACCAGCCGATTTTAATCCTGTCAATTTCTATTACAAAGGTTAGGGCGTTTCTTATCTCCATTCCAGGGAGTAAAGATTATGTAGCTTAACTACCCGCCTGGCACTTAATTAAGGGGTTGTATCCCCTCCCTAACCTCAGGGAAAAATCCCCACCTGGGGAAACAACCTTTCTCGGAGAGGTGACCTTGGTTAAAACACATGGCGCTTAAGGAGAGCAAACATATTAAGAACAATATGCTATATATGCCAGGTCCCTTGAAACATATGCTGTGCAGATGTTTCTTTCCTGCAGCGACTGTGTCAAGCAGCAAGGATGGACCGGCTTCCGGCAAAGAATCCTATAAATATTTCTTATTTGGTAGGACATATGTCTGAAGTGAGCAGAACCATTTGAGTTGGAGACAGCAGACAGCAAGTAAATTAACCAAACAGAAATGAATGAAATCATAGTTCATTCATTATTTGCCCCTAGTAAATTATAATAAAAGGAATCTAGAAATGCATAGGTATAATAGCAGTATTTATCTCCATATAATATTAAAATTGTATTTCTAAGGTGCCTCGTTAGCGGAGTAGGTAGCACGTCAGTCTCATAAAATTGTATTTCTTAAAGGACATAGCACAGCAAAAAATATGCATTATTAGGTCAAGGTCAATATTTTTACCCAGTACATTATAATAATAGGTTTACTGAAATCTAAGATTATTCTTTACCTTGTTAAAATTGAAGATTTTTCTATAATTCCTCTTGAATATATGTACTAATAATTATGTATGTATTCTGAATTATAAAATGTATTTAAATCTCTTATGTGGGGTTATTTGAGGTTTTTTAAACACTTATTTGGCCTGATGTTGTCATGTCAGCAAATAAAATTTAAGCACTTGAGGTTATGAGAGCTTTAATTATGCCACAGGCACCCCACCCCAATACACACATTCACACACAAGCATTACTAATGTCCAGTTCATTTTTTAAAAAGGATTTAAAATAACATCTTCTCTTGTAATTACTTATTTATATACAAATGAAAATGTGAACGCAAAAACTATACTTTTAACAAAATCAATTGAATTTTCTTCAAGTTGAATGGATAGTTCATAAATATTTAAACCTAGCATTCTGTGTTGTCATAATTTTCTTCAATAGAGTAGACAAGAATAATATTCATTTACTTTAGAAATGGTTGGATCTGATAACTAGACTGGTCAAGACTATCTAGAAATACGAAATAAATCATTTAGCATAACTGAGCCCAGGTGACATCCTTAGAGGACAAGATTATAGTCATGAGATGGCAATGAGAATGGTTGATGCTCACAGTTCTTCATGATATTGCAGGCTTGTCATGAAAATAAATTGCCTGTAGTCCTCTGCCATTTTCTATTCTTGTCTCATCATGATAATAAGGCATCAGGTTTTTAGCATTCAATATATTCTGAAATGCAATTTCATAAAAAGATGTGCAGGGTACTGAAACAGTTGCTACCCATGTTTACACATAGATTTCACTTACATTCATATTTCTGAAGGTACTGGCTGCTCTGTCTAGTAATATATGAAAATTAAATCATGGTTCTGAAATATGGGTGGCTCATTGAAAATAAGGCAGTAATGCCCAATCTCATTTTTATGTCTTAGAGGTAATTTTTTTATTCTACATTTAGAAATGCCCCAGAGTTTATCCTGTAACCACAGGCAACTCATGAAGTAGGATGGGAAGAGGCGGTGTATTGCCATATGAGATTTTTGAAGGAACATGCATGGTTTTGCTTGGTTGGGTCACTTGCAATCTTATTATTACTTCCTGAAGTTCTCCCACATCCTAAGCCCATGTAAGATAGCTGAGCCACACTGTATTTTATAAGTTCTGGAATCATCACCCTATCAAGAGAACTCAATGGGAATAGAGCATTCTAGTACTTTTTTACATAAGGATAAGGAGCTCTTGTGTTCCAAAATTTAAGAACTCTCAAAGATTTTTAAAAATGGCTTTGCCTTTCAATATAAGATATGGTTATATATTTTGTGACTAGAGAAATGTCCAAAAAATCAGAAAAATCATAGTGATTTTAAAAGCTTTTGGGAGCCATCTTACCTAATAATAGACAAACATGTAAATTGACCGTACCTTCACTACGCTAACCAGCCAAACAGGAGAATATGCAAATTAACCCAACAAAGATGGAGGTTAATTTGCATACGTAGGCTCCAAGCGGTGGAGTGAAGACTGAAGGCGAGCCGGAGCAGCGAAGACGGAAGGCGGCTCTGGCCAGAGCGAAGGCCTGGGTCCCGGGTGCCGGAGGAAAACCGGTGTTGGCAGCCAGGAGAAGGGAAGGCCTATTGCACGAATCTCTTCGTGCAACAGGCCTCTAGTAAATAAATAAATAGATAATAAATAAATAAATAAATAAATAAATAAATAAATGTATGTCAGGATAAAAAAATCTTATGAAGTTTGGAAAGAGTAGAATACTTTGTATGTTCTCTGTTATAAACCTTCCCATTTAGTGGATTCTGCTCTGTGCTATATCATTAGCTTCATGAGAACAAAGCCCTATGTGTACTGCATGGCTCTCAATAAATGTCTGCAAAATTAATTAGTATTTACCTTTAATGTTCAATAAAGAAAACTGAGTGGAGACTGCAGATATATTAATAAGTTCTAAAAACAATAATGCCAGCATTATTGTATCAAATATTGAGGTAATTAAAGAAAAAATAAGAGTTCGTTAATAAAAATATAAGTAGAAAATCTGAATGCGCCATTTGGGACTCCCTATATATCTTCTCACACCCTCTCCCCTCACTTTTATCATAAAAACTTTTAACTAAGCAGCTCTATTTTTATTCCAAATTTCCTTTCCACATATTCTCCTAACAGTGGCAAATTGGCTTCACCCCTGTACCAGCCATGATTGATTGATACTGGCGAGGACTGTCTCAGTGTAGAGGTGAGCATGCTGGACTTTACTAGAAATGTCTGCAGCAGGTGAAGGTACTAGTTGGGGCAGCCTTAGCAGTGTATATGCTGATGGCCTGTAATCTTCCTTGTCTTCAGTGGTTTCTCCCTTCTCTATGGGTATCCAAATGCCAGCAAATCATCACATGCCATCTCTTGTTTAACAGCTTTCATAACCATTAATCCTAAATCAAATCCTATGGGGTGTATTTGCCTAATTTTATTGTCTATGTGTTGGTTAAACTCCAGACATTTTGGTATTTTCAGTTATCTTTCTGTTATTAATTTCTAGTTTAATTCCATTGTGGTCTAACAGTAGACGTTGTATGTTTCCTAGTTCTTTAAAATTTGTTATTGTTATGTTTTTTTATGGCCCAGAATATAGGTTATCTAGTGAATATTAGATGTGAGTTTGAGAGGAACGCAAATTCTCCTGCTGTTGGCTGAAGTAGTCTATACATATCAATTACATCCAACTGATTGATGGTGTTGAGTTCAACTATGTCCTTACTCATTTTTTCTGACTCCTAGATCTACTCATTTCTGATAGAGGATATGATATGGATTCATCTATGATAGTGCATTCATCTATTTTTCTTCTTTCTGTTTTATCAGATTTTTCCTCATCTTGATGCTCTATTGTTTTAACTATATACATTAAGGATTATAATATCTTCTTGGAAAATTGAACTTTTTTATAATTACTTAATCCCCTTCTTTATCCCTGATAATTTTCTTTGCTTTGAAGTTTGTTCTGCCTGAGGTTAATATACCTATTCTGACTTTGTTTTGATTAGGGTTAGCATGGTATATTTGTTTAAATCAATTTATTTTTAATTTCCATGCCTTTATATTTAAAGAGGGTTTCTTGTAAACAATGTGCCATTGGGTCTTGCTTTTTGATCCAATCTGATGGTCTCTGTCTTGTAACTGGTGCATTTGGAATATTGACATTCAAAGTGATTATTGATATAATTGGATCAATATTTACCACGTTTGTTACTGTTTCTATTTGTTGCCCTTGTTCTTTGTTCCTGTTTTGGACTTCTACTCTTTGTCTGTCGTTTGTGGTTTTTATTGAGCATTTTATATGATCCCATTTTTTTTTCTCTAATCCTATATCAGTAATTCTTTTTTAATGTTTTTATTGGTTCCCCTAGAGATTGCAATATACATTTACAACTAATTCAAGTCCACTTTCATAACATGATACCACTTCACAGGAATAGTGAGTACTTTATAAGGATAAAATAATCCTTAATTCCTGCTTCCTGCCCCTTGTAACATTGCTGTCATTTCGCTCACATATATGCTGAATGTAAACATGCATTTATACATTAGATGTGCACATAAGCATACATATATAATAGAACTGATTGTTGCTATTATTTTTAACAAACTGTTGTTAGATCAATTAAGAATAAAAGAATTATAAAAATAAAAGTTTTTACTTTACTTTTTCCTTCTCTGATGTTCTTTTCTTTATGTAGATTTGAATTTCTCACCTATACTATTGTTTTTCTTTCTAAAGAATTAAAAAAAAACACATTTCTTGCAAGGTCTACTTGTAACAAATTCCCTTCATTTTTTGTTTGTCTGAGAAAGTCTTTAATCTCCTTTCTTTGAGAGGATAATTTCACAGGGTACAGGTTCTAAGTTGGTGGCTTTTATCTCTCAACACTTGAAGTATTTCACTCCACTCCCTTCTTGCTTGAATGATTTCTGAGAAGTCACATGTAATCCTTATCTATGTTCCTCTTGAGAGAGAAGATTGTTTTCTTTGGCTTCTTTAAGGATTTTTTTCTTATCTTCGATTTTTCTATAGTTTGAAAATGATCTGCCAAGGTATCATTTACTTGGCATTCATTCTGCTTGGTTTTCCTGCAGATTTGTGACTTGATGCCTAATATTAATTTGGGAACAT
Organism: Myotis brandtii; assembly: GCF_000412655.1. Taxonomy (NCBI): domain Eukaryota; kingdom Metazoa; phylum Chordata; class Mammalia; order Chiroptera; family Vespertilionidae; genus Myotis; species Myotis brandtii. Next base: position 6,109,742 of record NW_005358649.1, read on the forward strand.
TCTTAGTCATTGCTTCAAATATTCCTTCTGTTTCTTTCTTTCTTCTCTTCCAGTGTTCCCATTTGTGTATATTTCATCTTTTGTGGTTGTCCCTCAGTTCTTGAATACTCTGTTCTGTTTTATTTTTCAGCTTTTGTTCTCTTTGCTTTTCAGTCTTGGGGGTTTATATTGAGATAGCCTCAAGCTCAGAGATTCTTTCCTCAGCCGTGTCAAACCTACTGAAATGCCAGTCAAGGCATTCTTCATTTTTGTTACATTTTTTTATCTCTAGCATTTACTTGTGTTCCTTAAGGTTTTTATCTCTCTGTCCACACTGCCCATCTGTTCTTGCATGCTTTCTACTTGATCTATGAGAGCTCTTAGCATGTACATTATAACTGTTTTATATTCCTGTCTGATCATTTCAACATACCTGTCATATTTGGTTTTGATGCTTATTCTGCATCTTCAAATTATGTTGTTGTTTTTTTGCCTTTAGTATACCTTGTAATTTTTTTCTTGATAGACACAAGTGATGTACTGGGTAAAAGATTGTGATAAATTGGCCTTTAGGAATGTGGTGGTGAGATATCAGGGAGGGAAAACATTCTATAGTCCTATGATTAGGTCTTAATCTTTTAGAGTCTACGCCTCTACTAGTGGTCCGCAAACTCATTAGTCAACAAAGCCAAATATCAACAGTACAATGATTGAAATTTCTTTTGAGAGCCAAATTTTTTCAACTTAAACTATATAGGTAGGTACAGTGTTATTAACTTAATTAGGGTACTCCTAAGGCTTAGGAAGAGCCACACTCAAGGGGCCAAAGAGCTGCATGTGGCTCTCGAGCCGCAGTTTGCCGACCACGGCGTCTAAGACAATAAACTTCACACGTGTTGCTCTGGTTTTCTATCCCCCATTTTAAGTAAAATAGGATAGCTAGGGTGGGCTGGAGTTGGGATTATTTCTTCCCCCACGTTGGCTAGGCTCTGACAATACCTCAGTGGGTTAGGCTCCAGCTAATTAGCATTGATAAGAACCAAGTGCTCTGGCATACATCCCAATGATCCCTTTTCTCCTCCTCCTGCCCGAAGAGTGAGGGGATTTTTCTCTGATAATTACTATGAGGACCTGGTCAGGCTCCTGAAGCTAAAAACCCACAGAAGTATGAGCGATCTCATGACCAGGTCCCTTAGAAGTTTTTAATGATCAGAGAGAGCTGTTGTCTACCTGGAGCCTCTAGCAATTTGCTAGTTACAGTTTGGAGTTTCTTACCCGGACACTGGTTCAAACAGCGATTCCTGTTGGTGAGTCTCTCCTCTGGGAAGCTATGACTCCCTGTGCTCAGTTGTCTGTGTCTCCAGTATGGGAGCCACAGTATGCAAGGTGTCCTCCATTCTCTTATGGATCAAGAAGAATTGGCAATATTTCACTCTATGCAGCTTTTTACTTTAGGATGGAGTGGTGACTTCTAAGTTCCTTACATGCAGAACAGAAGCCAGCAATCTTCTAGATACATTTCCTATCTTCTAGAGTTTTCTTTCCATGCCTAGAGATGCCATTCATGGGAGAGTTCATTGGAGCTTAAGGGCTAAGAAGCAGAGACGCATTAAAAACAACTAACCTAATCAAACCGAGGCAACATCTTGATGTTGTAGATATTGAGTAAGAAGAAAAAAGACATAATTATAAAGAAGAGTGATATGTTTATACCAAAGGGAAAATTAAATTTTGCCAAAAAAATTGCAATCAGAAATCCTGCATTTGAGTGTATCCAGGGTTTAGTTATAGAACTTTCTTAAAGGTTCTTAATTCCCATGATTTCCTTAAAAGGCCCGTCAGTCTACAGCATCAAAGAAAGACCAAATAAGATAAAATTCATGAAATGATTTTATAAATTTTAAAAGGCATGGGGATATTATATGATATTATTAAACAAAGAACAATATGAAAAGCTGCTTAAGATCTCTTGAGCTTATTACTCTGTAAGTACTCATTGGTGTTTTTGAAGTATTTATTGTGGCAAGAAATGCAGCTATAAATTGCCCATTTTTGGCATTTAATTATCACAATAAATTATCAATGGTTAAAACATTAAAGTCTTCACTTTTAGAACTGATTTTTGTGTGTGATTTTTAAAATTCCTTCTATCTATTAACTTGTCATGGTAAAATTTCTGAGAACTACCCAGTCTGAAATTCCTATCCAAACAAACCTACCTTTAATATAGTCAAGGTTCTATACATTAAGTTATGGAGATAAACTCAGGTTTCAAAAAAATCTTCCTTCACTAAAACATAAATACTCTGGCTTTCTGACTTTTATTAACTGGGTCAAAATTAAATTTCAAGAGTAAGATGTTTCCTTAATGTTTCCTTAAATGAACTGTTGACAACTCTTTGGAACATTTCAGTATTAAAATTGGCTTCCCTCACAATAAGGCTTCTTCTGCACAGATTGTTAAAATCTAGTCACCACACAACCATAGATCCAGAATTTTCATTTTTGTTCCAAAATGTCACTGGATGGGATTTTGTCCTTGCAAATGGCATAAAATTTACAGTAGAATATTTGTGAGAGCAGGATGCCGAAATAGATCTGCTTTGATTCCTCGGTAAAGAGAAAAGACGGGCAAGCAGCTTCCGCTTCTGTTTACCCTGGCGTTAACTCAAGATAAGCCCGAAAATGACTTTTTAGTGCACAAACAGTGTGGTTTCTCCATCAAAAGGTTATTTGTTATAAAAGGGCTTTATTCTGTAAGATATTGGGTACATTCATTTTTTAATTAGAGGTGCCAAATGCTAGGCCAAGGGGAGGTCAAAATCATGCTATCTTATTATATTCTCTCTCTTTTTTTCTGATTACAAGAGCAATAACAAGTGCAACCAAACCAGTTTCTTTCCCAGAGAATTCTCTCAAGTTTACTGCACCATGAAAAAATTAACCATAAACTGATGCTCTGGTTTTGCATTTTAATGTCTAGAGGACTTCTTTAAACACCAGTGTGTGGTACTAAAAGTGAGGTTGTGTTGTTGTTGTTATTATAGTTCTTTTTCATATTCATCTGGCAGCTGATGAATGAATGAATGAATGAGCATATGAGTGAATAAGTAAATGAGCTTTGACATGAGACAGATTTGTATTTTCCCATGGTCTGCCCAGTGGGCAGGTATCAAAATACAATGGCAATTAAATACAAAATTCATGCTATTTCTGGGCCATTACTGAGAATAATGGAGAAATATCAGGAATACATTGACTAAGCATGAGAGTTTTTACCACTAAGTCTTAATAATTAAATGGTAATAGTATATTTGATGCATTAAATCATTATTTTATTTTTCACTATACATTCTAGTTTTCCCCGTACCCTATTTAATTCTTTAATTCCATATTTCACAGTGGTAAAGGGGGCAGAGGCTAAAATCAGGTGTTTAATTCTCAACTTTGAGTCCCAAATTTGTTAAATATACTTTCATAGAGAAATGAAAGTTTTAAGCATTAGGTTTTGTTGAAAGATAAAATCTTTTATGAGAAAGAGAAAGAAAAGGAAGGGAAAGGAAGAGAGAGAGAGAGAGAGAGAGAGAGAGAGAGAGAAGAGGAGAGGAAAGATAGAAAGAAGGGGAGGGGAGGGGAGGAGAGGGGAGACACCTTGGCTGTAGTGGCTCAGTTGGTTGTAGGTCAGCCCATGCACCCAAGAGTTGCTGGTTTCATTCTTGTTCAGAGATTGATCCCCAATAGGGGCATGCAGGAGGCAACCGATTGATGTTTTGCTCTTGCATTGATGTTTCTCTATCTCTCTCCCTCTCCTTTCTCTCTCAAAATCAGTACAAATATTTTTTTAAAAAAAGAAAGAATCCTTTTCAGTTCACAAACATTGAGCAAAGCTTGCGATTCTGAGTGTAGGGTTTTCCTATATAAGCCATAGAAGAGAGGATGTAATACTGTAAGAAAAGCCCCTGCAAACCAAAGGGACAAGGGCAATTCTTGGGGTGGGGAGATTTGGAAGAGATGCCTTCAAGATATATAAACAACATTTCCTTCATTCAACCACTCAACTCAACCCTAATGAGAGGGACTAAAACACTGGAAAGTGATGGAGAAACTGAACTCAAAGGCTTTTTTTGTGTGTGTGCTTGGCTGTTTTGGGAAAGCTGAGAGGAGACTGTATCATTGGGCTCGTCATAACATCATGGGCAGCCAAAGCAGGGTGACAGTAGAGATTTCAAGCAGTGTGGGCCAATTCCCCATAGTCTTTGTGACACACAGTAGAGGTTCTTGAGGGCTTAGAGAGGGGACAGAGAAATGAGAAGCCTGGCAGACACCATTCAGGATACCCAGGGACATAGAGGCACCAGGGATGTTGCCCTGGAGACAGCCCAACCCCAAAACTTCCTCCCCAACCAGAAGGATAAGGACCCTTTGTTGTGCATTATATCACATCTTGGTAAAGAGAAGGAAGAGAGAAGATACCTCCAGATGGGAAGAAATTTGAAATGACCGTCGAAAAGACACTAAGAACAGGAATAAATACTAGTAATTAGCCTACCAAGGTTAAGGTTTGATGTAGTTTTGCTGTTTTTTCATCTGTGAGAAAGTGTGCTTTAGAGCAAGATGAGATCAGTTGTAGAAAATTAATCACACCCCACTGCACCACATCTGAGCTGTAGTACGTCTGACCCTGTGAAGGGGCGTTACCCAGGCATGTTTGGCACCCTTTCCCCGCCAAGCTCTGCTTCTGTTCTTTCCTGTGGGCCTATAGAAAGTTGGTAATAACTGTCCCCTGCTAACAGAAGCATTTATTGAGAAACAAGGTGACTTGTTCATTCTGAGTGAAATCTCGTAATTGTGAGCATGTACAACTGTGCTCCCCCACACAAAAAAAGGAGAATGAAGGTCAATTAGCTGAATAATCATTGGTTAATGTTAAATAAAATCTTATGATAATGTAAAGATATACACAAAACTAAAACCAAATCAAACTAATGAAAATAGGACATAGTTGAGAAAAATTACATCAAAATGAATGTTATTCTTGGAAAGTAAAAATATGCTAAATTAATGTACATTATACAATGCCTTCTAAGAAATGATTATGATAAATACTAATACTTAACTGAGTTGCAGGACTCTTATTTTAGTTCTTTTTGTGTGTGTGTTTAGTTTCATGTATTTATTTCTTTTAATATTTTTTAAATTGATTTCAGAAAGGGAAGGAGAAAAAGAGAGAGATAGAAACATCAATGGTGAGAGAATCATTGATCTGCTGCCTCCTGCACGCCCCCTACTGGGGATGGAGCCTGCAACCTGGGCCTGGGCCCTTGACTGGAATCGAACCTGGGACCTTTCAATCCGCAGGCCACACTCTATCCACTGAGCCAAACCAGCTAGGGCTTATTTTAGTTCTTTGTATGTTAGCATAAAGCTATTGCTTTGTTTAAAAAAAAAAAATGTATTCCAGAGCAAAATATGCTAAGATTTAATCATTTAAAAAATGTTTTAGTCTTCTATTTTGCCAATTTTCCCCTATAAGTGAACTGACAGATTGAAAGCAAAGTGAAAATTTCAGCACTTAGACTTATATAAGGTCATGAATAATTTAAAGAAATAAACCTCTTATTTTTTCCTTATAGTGTTACAGTATTTTTTATGTCCTTTCCTCAATCCTGCATTTGAATTAGACTTCAGTTTGCATGTGAAAATAAAGCCCAAAAGATAAAGAAATGCATATCTTTTAGGAATCAAGTACTTAACCTATAAAATTAAGAGTTTGGACTTGAAGATAGCTAAATATTTAAAAGTTCTGTGATCTAGGGGTTCTTTAAAATTCATCACACTGGTCTTCAGTTTTTATACTAAAATCAAAAGAAAAAATTACATACATCATTGTATTCATATCCATTATATCATCACACTTCAATTATTTTAAAATTCCATAAATATTATGCAAAGAATAGCTTACATCTTTAGTTTTGTAAGGGGAAAAATCCCAAACACTAAAATTCAAAATCAAGAAAGGGCCCAGGTAGCCATCTGGTGGCTACTTAGGGAAATACATCTGAATATGCCCATCAATATTTGAATAGAGAATAAATAATTCTTATACTAAGTTAATATTTGTATGATTGTAAAGATTATCTAAAATGTTTTAATTTATTATGAAATTTAATTTGTTTTTATATTTTTCTTTAAAGCATATAGTTTTTCCCATTCTAATACTAGTAAAATATACTATTGTCCTTTGCTAATTATTGTAAGTTAGGTCATCATTACATTTTCAAGATAATAGCTCTTCTAAAATATCAGCCCTACATAGACTATGCACTTAAAGTTGTGTAATTATGGATTATCTTTTTATAAATATCTATATATATTATTTATATTTATATATAGGACCTTTCAACCAATATGCATATAAAAATACATATATATTATTAAGTGCCAAGGTTTGTAATCACATGAAAAGCATAGCTCAAGTTTTATAAATAACAAAAAAGTACATGAGTAATAATATATAAGCATACATTAACATTGTTAAACTTCACTGAAGTATAAAAAATCAGAGAAAGATCATATTCTAAAGAAAGATAATTGTAGGAAAAATCTGTGTATTATTGCTTTTATATACTATATCTCATCTAAATAATTTTATAAATATTTAGAAAAAGAGTTTCTTTTCAATGTATCTCTTTTAAGCAGTGAAATAAAAACAAGTTTATAATTTAATATGACCATGATGAAATGAAAAAAAAAAACAAACCCATAGATATTCTTAGTGAAGTTCTGTAGGCAGAGACAAAACAAATATATAAATTTACCAGAGGATTGTTTATGCTATATGTCTACATAAAAAAAGAAAAGAAGGAAAGAAAACAAAATTAAAAGCTATGAAAAATAATCCATGTGGCATATTTTTCCCAAAAGGCAAATAATATTCTCAATATATTTAAATAAGTGTTGTTCAAAAAGCAAGTATATGAGGTTAGCAGTGCATTTGCATAACGCAATCATTTTATTGGTAACAGAGTGTTTTGCTGGGCTTTTGCAGCATCATTGCAGATGAGATTTAATGTGATGTTCACTTAAATATGGAGGCTTGTCTACATGTATTACCCTGGTGAAAACCCTGCTTAAAATTGATTTTTAAACGTGTAATATTTTTATCCTGTATGACTTCATTGCCAATTTTATGAACAGTGAGTTTTTCAGTCAATAAAGCTGAAAGGAGCAATATACAAAGTTTTAGTCAGGCAAGGATGCAAATTGAGAAGACGATGAATCTGATAACCAAGGCAAACATTAAACACTCAACAGCACTTATTTTGCAACTCCAACATCTCCCTCTAGAAATGTTGATGTGAATAAGTTCTCATGAAAACTTGTGGTTTTTAAACTGGTTTCTTTAATTCCTCGCTTAAGTGCAAGTTTGTTCTCCTCAAGCCAAGAAAAAAAAAGGTAACAACATTTTTTAAAGATTTTATATTTTTAGAGTAGTTTTAGGTTCATAGAAAACTTGAGAGAAAGGTACAGAGATTTCCTGTATACCCTCTCTCCCCCTGCCCGCTCCCCACACACATACTAAAAAAAAAACATCCCCCACCGGAGTGGTACATTGTCACAATTGATGAACCTGCATTGACACATCATAATCACCCAGAGTCCATAGTTTACATTAGGGTTCACCTTGGTGTTGTGTGTTCCATGAGTCCCAACAAATGTGTAATGACAAGAACCCATCATTATGGTGTCATACTGAGTATTTCCCTGCCCTGAAAGTCCCCTGTGCTCCACCGATTCATCCCCCAGCTCCTGGCCCTCAACCACCAGCAACCACTGATCTTTTTACTGTCTCTACAGTTTTGTCTTTTCCAGAACAGTTGGAATCATATAGTATGCAGCCTGTTCATATTGGCTTCTTTCATTTAATCATTCATGGCATGATAGTTGATAGCTTTTTAAAGCGAAATACTATTCTATTGCCTGAATGGTTTATTAGTTAGCTCACCTACTGAAGGGCATCATGGTTGCTTCCAGGCTTAAGCAATTATGAATCAAGCTGCTAGTTCTAGAAGCCAAAACCTGCGGTTATCCGTGACCTTCCATCTCTTCACTTCCCAATAATCATATCCATCACTCTGGCTCTTAAATAGCCCCTGAATCTTCACCCCTCTTTCCATCTCCACTGCCAGCACCCTAATAAAGACTACTCTCATTTCTTGCCTAAAATCTTGCAATAGCCTTTTAACTGATCCACGGATAGTTTCTTATTTTCTGTATAAACTACACTGCAACGGTAGTAGTTTGTCAAAAGCACAAATTTTATTAAAGTCCTTCTACTGTGCCTTGCATTCCCCACCTCCCCCACTTCTTATACACACACACACACACACACACACTCACACACATTCACACTGAGAACCCATGGGTGTGTTGAACTGTCTCTCATGATAGGGCCTTTTTACATGCCAGGTTCTTAGTCTCTGTGTCTAAACGTTCTTCTTTGTGCCTAGATAACTCTTCATTCTCTTTCATATCACAGATAAAAAGAATATTTCCTCAGGGAAGCCTTTCCTAATACCTCGGTCTTTCTTATATGCTCTCAGTGAACAGTAATGTGGGCACCTGAACCCAAATCCCATGCTTTCAATCAGTAAGGTCCCCATCATGCTCAGCTCATTTCCTCCTTCAGTGTCTCATAGTTCAAGAAAGGCTACACTATTGAATATAGAATCTTATTTTTTTAAAGTTTCAATTTTATTTTAAAAAAATTTAAATTTTTCTTTATTGTTGAAAGTATTACAGATGTTCCCCCTTCCCCCCATTGGTCCCCTCCACCCACTCCACCCCCTCCCCAGATAACCCTGCACAATTATCTGTCCATGGCCTATGCACATATGATTATAAGTTCGTTGGTTAATTTCTTCCTGCCCCCTCACCTTCCCTCTGAAATATGTCAGCCTGTTGCATGCTCCAATGTCTCTGGATCTTTTTTGTTCTTCAGTTTATTTTGTTCATGAGACCATGAACCTAAAGAGCAATAACCTGACCAGTATTGAAAAGAAGAGTTTCTGTAAAAGCATTTAATGTTTAACAGTTTTTGCTTATGCCCCAAGTAGACACTTAATAGAGGAGAACCCATAGGATTCCCAAAGCTGTGCTGTAAGAACAGGTACACCAGGTGCATTCGTTAGTCAGCATGAGTCCTGTCCAGAAGCAGGGCACGTGAAATGAAACAGTGACATTGGGAGGGCTCTCCCAGCCATTAGCCCTCGTGGGAAAAATACAAGAACACAATAGGTAACTTGGCAAGTCATCTTAGCAAGTAAAAGAGTAAGTAAGAAATCTTCTGTTCTTGGAGAAAAGAGGTGAGATGGACTAATGAGGCAGCTTAGAGAGGTTTGCATTTTCACTATTTGTGCCACGGGATAGATAAAAGAGCTCCTGTCTCCAAGGCTTGTCACTCCATCACCCTTCACAACACTAAATTCATTAATTTATTTCCTCATTTTAACAGCTAAGGATGTTATCACTGACGCTGAGGTCACTGAGAGGGTAATACTACTTTAGTGGCGCTAATGAAAAGGTACAGTGGTGACATAAGTTAATTGCATAGTTACTACACAATTACCAATTTGTGCTCTACCGATGTTAACAGAGAATGGAAGACACTGAATACTGCCTGATATAAGAACAGTCTCTTGGTAGGATGTGACATTTTCATGAACAGGTTTACTCACATAAATAAAGAAGATTCGGGCAAAGTATGTTTTTCCATGTGTACTGGTCCAGTGCTGCTTTAAAATGGACCTTTCTTTGTACTTTCCCTCTTAATCATTCAGGTCTCAAATACCTGGTTACTAGAATTTAAAAAAGAAAAATGAATGTCCAGCTACAAAAATAGCTCTTTTACTCCTAAACTTTAGCTTAAATTTGACTTTGTTTTCCTATAATGAAGTATCATATGATATGTAAGAAGTACAGCGGGAAGAAATAGATTAGGTTTCCATAACAGAAAAAAATCTCATTAAAAAAATTTGTTGGATGAAAGTAAATCTCTGTTACTAATATTTGAATAGTTCTTTACTTCCACTTATTTTTCAGGATCTTAGTATGTGTTTTATATTAACATTTTCACAAATCCCTGGAAAAGCAAAAAGTCCCTATTGTTAAAAAAATGTTTTTATTTATTTTAAGAGAGATAGAAAAACATGAGTGAGAGAGACACATTGATCAGCTGCCTCCTACATGCCTCCCCCACTAGGGATCGAGCCCACAACCTGGCATGTACCCTGACTGGTAATCGAATCGGTGACCTCTTGGTTCCTGGGTCAGTGCTCAACCACAGAGCCCACACTGGTTTGGGCCTATTTTTTTAAAATACTTTTTTAATCGACATCATTGAGGTATAACTGACATATGATAGAATTAATGTATTTGGAGGGTACAGTTCAATAAAAATAGACCAATTTTAAAGCAAGGTTTATTTGGTGGTTCTCTAAAGGCTGGCTTCAGTTAGCACTGGGAATTGATTGCTCTATATGGTCATCCATAGCATCTCTAAACTCATCTCTTGAGAAATTTAATTCTCAGAACACCAAGCGGAGTGCATATCTTACCTTTCACCTACACAGCTATCCCAGTAGAGTGAGCATAAGAGTAAACTGTCAAAATAGTTTTGTGCTGAGAAGTTTTTGGTTATGTCGAAATATAACACACACATTTGCTGATAATGAGGCACAATGAGCAGAGTGATAAGAATCAAAACCATGAATGCTTGGCATTATGCAATCAAAAAATATGTATTAGATACAGTTACCTGTGGAGAGTACAGACAGTAATGAACAGAATGACACAGTCCCTAAAATTTGTTTCTTCACCTTTCCTAACATTTTATAAGTTATTTAATACTATGTACTAAACCAATTCCTGCTTAAACTAATACAGTTAAATCTGTTCTCTAAATGCTAACCAACACAGCTACTAATGCTTGCTTTTCTATTTGCCTGCTCCCAAAGTATTCTGTCTTTCACTGAGTGTGTCTTGACTGCTGACTCAGTATATTGTCTACTCTGTAGAGTACATATGGGATTATTTCCCTCTCCATTGATGGGAAAAGCAATTTTCCAGTTGTTTAGGAGCTGAATAGAATACTCATTGTGTAGAAAAGTGACCTCCATGATGCTTGTTCTTAAGTTGTTTCATGCTCATAGTTATACGTCTGCAAAAGAATATTCAAGTTAATACCGGGCTGTGTCAGCATTGGTTAGATCAGGTTCTCAAAGTGTGGTCAGTGGACCCACAGCATTAGCATTAGCTGGAAACTCGTTAGAAATGCAGATTCTTGGGTACCAACCCCAGACTTACTGAATCAGAAACTCAAAAGGTGAGGCTCCCAATCTGTAGGAACAAATCTTCCAGGTAATTCCGATGAACCCTTGGTTGGAGAAGCTCTGCACTGAATTATGCTTAGATAATAAACTTCTTGTGACTTAAAATGCCACGGGTTAATGTCTTGCCCATGCAGGATACTTTTTGTGTGTTACCTAGCTGTTCTGTGATGTCCTCACTTCAGAACCCAAGTTGAAGGAACAGGGGTGCCACCATTTTAGGTGGGAAAATATATCTGGCAATTAAATGTCCTGGCCTAGAAATACACATGTCGCTTCCAGGGATTCTCTCTACTACACTTACCAACCAGGATGGTGACCTTCTCACTTGCCAAAGAACCAAGTGATCTAGGTTTATCTTTTACTCTTGTAGCTAAGAAATATTTGAATTTTCCAACTCTACAAGTCTCCTAAATTTTTCTATTCACTTTTACATGTTAATCAGCTAAATCACTTCTATAAATATGTGGTGTTTTTTCATGTATCATTTTGCCAAACATAGCCAATATGTTTCCTGGCAACTCATGTAACTAGGTGTGTATAATCTGACTTCCAAGTTAATATAAACAAGAGTTTACCAAATACTTCACTGAAACATTTCATTTGGAAGTGTGTTTCAGTCTGCTGTCTGTGTCATGCCCTGGGGGTGGTAGCCTGCCAAGAGCTGTCTCTCTGATTGTTCCAGTCCTATTGCCCCCCAAACACAAGCGAGCTCCTCTGGCCACCAAAGCCAGGTGCTCAAAGGGTGTCCCCTGTGTAGACTGCATGTACCCACTGGCTTTAGTGGGGCTGTGAAAGAGCATGGGGAAGGGGTGCACCTGCCAGCACTAGCAAGGTAGATGAAGTGTGCAAAAAGGGTGCCCACTAGTACATCCATTCCCAGAGAGAGTCCCAACAGGCCCCTGTGGCAACCTAAGGACCTAGAAAAAGAACAAACAAAGCCCAAAGGCAGTAGATGGAAGGAAATAATAAAGATCAGAGTGGAAATAAATGAAAATAGAGACTAAAAAGTCTCTAAAAAGATAATAGAAAAGAACAGTGAAACTATGGAATGGTTTTTTTTAAAGATAAATAAATAGATAAACCTTTAGCTAGGATCACTGAGAAAAAAAAAGGGACAGGGATAAAATAAATAAAAGCAGAAATAAGACATTATAATTAATACCTAAGAAATACTAAGGATCATAAGAGACTAGTATGAACAATTATATATGCCAACAAATTGGACAATCTAGAAGAAATGAATTTGTTTCTAGAAACATACAACCTTCCAAGACTGAATCATGAAGAAATAGCAAATTTGAATATACCAATTACTAGTAAGGAGATGGAATCAATAATAAGAACCTCCCAATGAACAAAAGCCTAAGACCAAACATTCAAAGAAGATTTAAATTTATCCTTCTCAAACTCTTCTGTAAAATTAAAGAGGACATATTTTTAAGAACATATTAGCAAATGAAAAGAATATATACCACGATCAAGTGGGATTTATTATAGGTATGCAAGGATGGTTCAACATCCGCAAATCCATCTACATGATATATCACATTAGCTTAATGAAGGATAAAAATCATATGATCATATCAGTGGATGCAGAAAACACTTTTGACAAGATACAACATCCATATATGATATTTAAAAAACTCTTAATAAAATGGATACAGAAGGAAAGCACCTCAATATCATAAAGGCCATGTATGACAAGCCCATAGCTAATAGCATACCCAATGGTAAAAAACTGAACTTTTCCTTCTAAGACTAAGAAGACAAGAATAAGCCACTATTATTCTACATAATATTGGCCGTCCTAGTCAAATCAACCATTAGGCAAACAAAAGAGTAAAAGGCATCTAAATCGAAAAGGAAGAAGTAAAACTGTCTCTTTTTGAGGACAACATGATTTTATATTTGGAAAATCCTAAAAGCTCCACTAAAAAAACTATTAGAAGTAATAAATGAATACAGTAAAGTTGCAAGATACAAAATCAATATACAAAAGTCTGTTGTATTTCTATACATGAACAATGAACTAGCAGAAAGAAAAATTAAGGAAATTATCTCATTTATAATTGCACCAAAGAAAATAAAAAACCTAGGAATATATTTAACCAAGGAGGTGAAAGACCAGAACACTGAAAACTATAAGGAAGTAGAATTTCTCGACACCCCTTGAATCTTCACTTGGCCCTGTGGATGGTTTGACTGATGGGATGTTCACAAACATATGACTAGATGTTTAAAAAGTATTAGAACATTGGGGCTTGCCTTCTTTTGCTTCTGGGGACCCTGAGACCACCGAAGGAAGAAGCCCTTGCCGCCTGAAGGACAAGAGGTCAATTGGAGAGAGAGGGCTGCTCAGCCATCTCAGCTGAGGTCCTAACATGAGCATAAGACCACTGCAGGTCACCCAGCCTCAGCTGAGCCTCTCAGAACTGCCCCTCCCAACCCCCAAAGAACTGTGAGACATAGTAGTTATTGTTGTCTTAAACCACCACATTCTGAGGCAGCTTGTTACAGAGTGAAATCCAATGGACTAATACATACTTATTTACAAGGCCCCAAATATATTTTACTGGGAAATCTGCCTCAGAAAGATACCTTCTTGTGATGTGTAGCTGGAAACAGTAGCTTGGTGATCAATTCTGGCCAAGGAGGCATAACGTGAATGGCTGGTTGGCGTTTGAGAGTGAAGCAATCTAAAGGGAGGCCATGTTGAGAGTGGGCACAATACTTAGACCTTCTGATAGTGGGCACGATGCTTAGACTATTCTGATAGTGGGCACGATGCTTAGACCATTCTGATAGTGAGCACAAAGCTTAGATTATTCTGATAATGGGCATGATCCTTAAACCTTCTGATAGAGGGCACGATGCTTAGACCCTTTGCTCTTCCTTCTCCTTCCTACCTGGAATGCAGATAAAAAATGCATATTAAAAACCAGGAGTAGGAGAATCCTGCACTAAAGATGGAGAAGCAGGAAGACAGAAAGAGCTTGAGCCCTAACTGCAGTGTTTAGCTTCCCTACCAGGTGAGAATGACTCACCTGCAGATTTTTATTTATTTATTTAGTTAGTTAGTTGTAATTTTTAAATTTTATTTTCAATCTTTAATTTCTTTATTAAGGTATTATATATGTGTTCTCATCCTCCCGTTAACCCCCACTCATCTACTGATGGGCACTTAGGCCTTTTCCAAATCTTAGCTATTGTGAATTGTGCTGCTATGAACATAGAGATATATATATATCCTTTCTGATTGTTGTTTCTGGTTTCTTGGGATATATTCCTAGAAGTGGGATCCCTGGGTCAAATAGGAGTTTCATTTTTAGTTTTTTGAGGAAACTCCATACTGTTCTCCACAGTGGCTGCACCAGTCTGCATTCCCACCAGCTCACCTGCAGATTTTTAGTTATGTGAGAAAAATAAAGCCCTTTAAACTGGTGGTCGCCAACCGGTGGTCTGTGGAACACTGGTGGTCTGTGAAGTCCGAAAGGTTGGCAACTGCTGCTTTAAACCACGGGGCAAGGATAGCTGAAATACTAACTCTGGGTAACGGAACATGAGGAGTTGCTGATGGCATCTATGTTGCTGGCTTAGGCAACTGGGTGAATAATGGTGCCATTAATCCAGAAAGAACAGCACATTTGGGAGAAAGGTAACTTAGGAGACTTTTGGAAACATTGAGCTTGAAGTGCACATGAAAATAAAAAGACACTATTTAAAAGTTAACTGGAACTCAAAGCTCCTAGAATTCTGATTCTTAGGAGAAAGTTCTGGGTTTGAATATAATTTGAAGAATCAACAGCCAATTCTGTGGTAGGGAACATCATTAGAGTGCCTGGGATCACCCTGGAAGAGTATGTAGAGTGAGAAGAAAGGAGTCCGAGAGGAAAGTCTTAGGACATAGTAATTGTTATAGAAGGTTGGAGCCAAGTCCTAAGAAATACAGATAAAATAATGTTTAAGAGGGTTGGAAATAGACCCTGGTGAACTTGATACAACCACCGAACATGTGCTTGTTGGATTACCGACCAGGAGGCCACTAAGGAAGGCCCTTCTGGAGAGCAGTGGAGTGGAGCCAAGGAAGGCCAGGAGAAGGTGGGGGAGGAGTAAATGAAGGTGTTGCTAAAGGGACCATAAGTCACCCTGACTAGGCTGCAAATGACAAAAATAATACAATAAATAACTAAACTAAATAAATAAAATATAGGGAAATACCAAAAGGGGATGGAGTAGAAAGAGCAAACTCTATTTCTTTAAACAATTTTTTTCTTTTAGTTTATTGGTAGGAATTGAACATATTTATAGCCTTCAGGAAAGAAGCCATTGGAAAGGGAGAATATGAAGATACAAGAAAAAGAAATAATTGATAGAACAAGGCCGGGCCTAGGCAGGAAGGGTGGGATCAAGAACACAGGTGGAGGGATTAACCTTAAAGGGGACTTGAATCTCCTCTTCCGGTGAGAGTGTCAATATTTCTTCCTGAGAGGGGAGGTGCACTTAGCTCCTCACGGATACACAGCAGAGACTCGGATACACAAAGGGCCTGACTGCCGTAGCCTGGAGCTTTGATCCGAGGTCTGATCTTGATTGAAGGTGTGTGGGAGATCAGGAAGACACAACTAGGGACATCACTTGTAAAGATGAAACCATAGCAGGAATCCTGAGCCAGCTGCAGTCAGCTTTTGAAAGCACTCACTACTCTTAAATTCATATCTACATAATACAGTGCTACTTAATTAATATTTCACATGTGGATTGAAACAAACAAAAAACACAGCTCACCTAGGGTCCCCCTTCAGTTTCTGAAATTATCAATATGCTTCTAAAAGTGCAAGCTGGTTCTCATGATACAGTGGTGTGGAGAGGATCTGAATACATTTCCTTGTGATGATTTCAGATTCTTAACTCTCGAACTAGCTTACATTTATAAAGTAGCTGTCCTAAAAAGAGGAGAATATTTTGCATAATGAGAGAAGAGAAAAATAGGTTCACAGTGTATACATGTTTTGCTTAGAGCCAGTTCAGTTCAGGGGTAAATGTTTGGTAGTATGTTGGAGGGCTTTTCAAGAATGGTTTAGCTTAGCATTGGTGACTCCATTACTTGAAATTAAAGTACAAGTGGGCATTGAATTTGGGGCAAGTCTATGGTAAAAGTTTGCAATGGTATCTGTCCAAAACTGTACTACACAGATGAGGTAAAGGAATATGCCATTTACTTATGACCATATGTTTTTCTTAGCAGTTGATTTTACAGTGGGGGTAATTAACTGATTTTTATGCTTTTCCTATGGATATCTAATATTTTTCAGACCAAATTTAAAAGTTAAAACAAATGTTTCTTGTGGATGTATCTCCATGTCTGTTTTATCCCATGACAATGGTCTCTTTTTGCCTCTTTTCTCAGCTTCATAATTCTGATCTTCAGCTTCCTCACTTATAAAATGGTACAAATAATATAAATCTTCTAGGGTTTTGTAAGTACTCAATGTGTCAACTGATTAAAAGCCCATAAAACAGTCCCTGGCACGTTGTGAGTATTCCCCCAAAAGTCACCCAGCTATTAAAATATGGTCAAGATCTTTTAATGACTTTCTCACTCAGCAAACCTTCTACACATGCTCATTGTAAACCTCAAGGAAACACAGTTTCTGTTGCCATAACCAACTAGATTTTAACCTACTGTGTTTTGATATTTTATGAAGTCATTTTTTGAAGGAGTATAATTACTTGTAGCAAGGCATCAAGAGCAAGTGTATAATTAACTCCATCTTCTCTCTTTCCTTTCTTTCTTTTTTCCCTTTTTATTTTTTCTCTCTCTTCCTCTCTCTGTTGCAAAGTGGAAAGGCCTTTGTGGATATTTTAAGAGTCCAAAAAGGAAGGGGATATTTAATAGTTTCCTTTTAAATTCTTAATATGAATATTAACTATATCTAAAACTTATAATAAGCTTAATCCCAAAGAAGACAAACAACATAAAATCTATGTGAAGAGGATATGCAGAAGAAAAGTGAGTATGATAATAAATTGATTATTTCAGCAAAGATCAATAATCTTAATGATTACTCAAAACAAAAGGAAATTGGGGTGCAATTGAATAATTATGTTATGAAGTCCCTGATCCACTTGTTTATTTCCTTTCCTTTAACTTTAAAGTTACATTTTTTTTCATCTTTTAGACTTGTCCTGGTTTATACTAGTAAATATAAAAACAGCTAGAGACTGAGTCCAGGATGTCTAGAATCATCACTTTCTCTTATGCCCACTAGATGGCAGGTGTAGGATTCTGAATACCTTCCGGAAACTAGGTGTCAGCTCTTTTTTATTGGCAACACTAGATGAGAAAACCGATTTGGTTCAAAGTAGGAAATTTAGAATGAGTCTCTTTCTTTCTCCTCCTCAATCTCCTACACATAACCTTAAAAAAAGGAACCGGTAAAACTGGTAAAGGAGTATAGGATTACTAATAAGGCTTTTAGGTTCAGTCTACAATTACAGAGTAAAAACAACAGCCCTCTTGCGTATTTATTTTCTTTATTGAAAAATTGTAAAACTAAAATCTAGCAACAAATCTGTACTTAACTAGCCAACTATTTTCATGTAAAACATTAAAGCTTTTTTTCTTTCCCCTTTGGGCCATATGCTCTAAAATGGTGTGCTGTCTCTGTATAATCTCAATCATTTTATTTTCTCACAGTGGGAAGGTCCTGTGGACCTCTGTTATGTAAGGGGCAGTTAGAGATTACACTATAATTTGGAACTCAATTTCCTTTTTTGTTTCTCTTTATGATAGGACATAGTAGGGAAGTAAGAAACTTTAAAAAAAATTATTTTTTCTTTTTTGCTCTGTAGTTTTGATTAGGAATTTTTTCTCCTGGTTTGAAATAACCAAAATTTCTGCTTTGAACATGTGTGCCTTCCCACTGAGGGGCCAAAGCCCTGGAAATGTAAAGGGTCAGTCTTAGTTACAGAGGGGTTCATTGCAGAGAAGGGCGTGTTCTGCAAAGACAAACAGGTCCCACTGATAGTTGCCAAGGGCACCGAATACATCTTTGCATTACACCTTGAACGAGCATGCTCATATCGCCTTTTTTTTTATTGCATGCACCATAAATGACTGTAAAAGTTTGCAAATCTTGCAGAGACCTTGGCAATCAATACTCCAGCAGGAAGTCTACAAACAGAGGGGGTGGGGAAAAGAGATCCAGCCTAGCAGTTTGCTTTTTTGGCCCAGAAACCTAACGTTGACATGGAGAAGTGTTGAATGTACCATTTTCACAGTCTCAGCCAGATGCATAACATATGCAAAGCAGTTTCCATTTAGACGCTCAATCTGAAATCTAGGCTTTACATGTATATTACCAGGCTCTGTAGTCTGGGGACATTCCTGTGGCCTTATTCACATGGGTTTCCTCTGGGAGCTCCTGATCTGTGACTTGAGAATAAAATAAAGACTAATTTTTATCTTTGTCAATGTGTTGCCAAGCAGGGTGCCCAGTCCTCGAGGCCGTGCCTGCGGCTTTTCCCAAGTGTTTTTAAGCGCCTGACTCCCCAGAAGGGCCAGGCAAGGTCTGGAGGTTGCTTTTTAGAGTCTACAGGGTGTTGATGCTGGAGGGACCTCAGTCAATCCCTCCTGCGTATTCGATCTGCCTGCTCTACTGATGTGTTCGACCATGTTGAAGGGCCGACAAATCAAGTAGCAGACGGGGTATCAGAGCCCTGGGGTGGGGGGCAGACCTGGCTGGAGGCCTTGCGCGGGGTCAGAGGAGATGCAGCAGCTGTGGCTGTCCCCCTTCCCAGGGGTCGAAGCCTGCAGCTCTATCCCCTGATAATCCGTGTCCCCTCTTTGGGCTGCGCTAGGGTCCGAAAGGACTGGGCTACACTAGAAAGAGAGGGGGTGCGGGGGTAGTGATTGGCGGTGGGGGCGGGGGGAAGGCCCTTGCACCCCGGGCCTGGATAGCTTCAGGCTGTTCTCGCCCCCACCCCCGCACCACCCTGCTGACTGAGCCCTTCCCCCTCCCAGTCCTGGTGACCGGAATCCCGGCCTCCCTTCTGATGCATTAAACATTCAGTGGCCTCCAGGGAGTGTTTGAAATTCTGGTGGAGGCTGCTTTACCCGTCCTTTCGCCCCCAGGGTCAACCACAGGCCCAACGGTCGTGCTTTGGGGGTGCACTTAGCACGGCTCCCGACTTTTGATTTCACCTGCGCACCCGTGGTCCCTCCCCGCCTGAGGTCCTTTACAAACCAGCGGCTTGGAAGGGGTCATTGGGCTTCATCCAAACCTGAAAGGACCACCGGCGGGTGAAGAACTGTATGAGGTTTTTCTGTTTTTCTCCTTCGCGCAAAGGTGCGTAAGGGTGAGTGGTAGTCCCCCTGGGTTGCGCCCGCGCCCAGCGGTAGCCGGATCCACTGTGGGCGCCACGGCCGCGCCTAGGACCCCGGGCTTAACCGGGTCAGCTGAGGTGGAGCGCCGGGCAGGAAGAGGGCACCTCCCGGTCGCAGTGTGTGATGGTGTTATGTACAGGGCGACCTCGGATATAGGGTCTCCATGCTGGTATCAGGAAGACCTTTTCCCTGCAAGTCCCGCGCCCGCCCCACCTGAGCGCTCTGCCCAGCGCCACCGTTTTTAATGAATAGTGTCAGAGCCACTGGTGGGAAAACCCCAGTGTTCATCTAGACCAGTGGTTCTCAACCTTCCTCATGCCGCGACCCTTTAATATAGTTCCTCATGTTGTGGTGACCCCCAACCATAAAATTATTTTCGTTGCTACTTCATAACTATAATTTTGCTACTGTTATGAATCGTAATGTAAATATCTGATATGCAGGATGTATTTTCATTGTTACAAATTGAATATAATTAAAGCATGGTGATTAATCACAAAAACAATATGTAATTATATATGTGTTTTCCGATGGTCGTTGGCGACCCCCAAAGGGGTCGCGACCCACAGGTTGAGAACCGCTAATCTAGACGTTGTGGAGAAAAAAAATGGTGTCAAATAGGTGATGGAGGCGGAAAGGAGAAGCATAGGCTACATAAGACTTTTAACAGAAAAGGGAAGTAAAGGGGTTTTTAATGCCGAATTTTGTTTAGGTTCAAAGAGCAGATGTGGCATCAATAGATGTGCATATAATTTCTTCCTAAGCACTAACTATTTGAAACAGAACTTTGTGCCTGAGACTCTTTCCCTAAAAAATGATCCTGATCTCTCTCCTTCTCGTAATGCTCCCCCCTCCCCCTCCCAATGCATCAGGAACAGCTCTCCATTGAGCGCATTTTTTATGTTCAGCATCATAAACCCACGCCACGAAGAATCCTAATCAATTAGTTTCAGGAGCATATAAGGGATGCGCTAAAGCTTGGTCAACTGAAATTGGTTGGTCTAGTAAAAACTGCCCTGAGCCCAGCGGCTCCGGTTCTTGCCGCTTATTTATTTATCCTGTCACCCGAAACCACTCCCTTCTGCCGCCTATGCGAGAGGACTGGCACCCGTCCACACACTCTCGGAGAGTTTTCTAAATTAGGCAAATCAGTGCTTCCTTCAGATGGCCACTAAGCCTCAGCAGAATGGGTTATCCGTCCACGAAGGGGCTGCTATCATTGGTCAGAATCCTTGCGCTGATAAAATCCTCTGGCAGAGCGTCTACATATGGCGCCAAAATACCTTTGAACACAGAACATGGGATGGGCATTTCCTTGGTGATCAGCGCATTCACCACACATCGATGTTGAGCTGATTACCCAAACCCACCGAACATCCAGAATTCACAGAGAAATAAAACTGTTGAGCTAAAATAGGGTTTCTCTGGTGGAAACAAGTGTCCAATGGCATTAAAACTTCCGTGAATGGGGGATATGGAGAATTTCTGTCTCCAGACTTTCAGCGTTTTATGGGAACTAAATATTTAATATTTTGGCATATAATGAGGCAGCCTTCACTATCCGCGTCGATGGGAATATTTTTAAAGCGACTGTCCGCAGGTGATCTATAAACAGCGCACCTGCGGAAGATTTGCATCCTGAACAGGACCCGCTAATTGTTACTTTTCCGCCTCAGCCTCCTCTGAAGGGGTTCCAGGGGGACAGAGGCCGCTTTCCTGACACCGTTTGCGCAATGGAGACCCAAAGAATGTGTTTTGCTCAAGAAGGTCGACTTAAAGAAAATAGTATAGGACCTCTCCCCTTTGCTCTGATTTCTAAAACAACCTACTACTTGTTTTTAAAAGAATCTTTCGGCAAGAGATTCAGAACGAGGAAACCAAGTTTAGTAAACTCGATCTAAAAGGGAAAAAAACAACAACAAGGCAACAAACCCTAGCCCTTTGATGTCCCTGGCATGGTTATTAAGGTCTTAAAATAACCGCCAACCCCCAGGTCGGAACAGAAAAATCTTACGGATTAAATGACTATTTATCTCATGCGGATAATTACTTGTTTGACCTGAAGTCATTCATTCCTGAAACCACCACGTTAAATTGTTAAGATGTTTCTAAGCGCCACCGCTCCGGCGATAGTGCGTGGTTAACAAAAGCCTGGCCCAGGTGGCCCGCGGCTCTGAGCATCATTCCTCCCAGCGCCCAGCTGGGAAGGTGCGGGCAGGGGAGGGAGGGGATGGGAAGCTTCCCGTCGGTGAGCAGTAAAGAGGCGCTAAGGACCGAAGCCACAGGTGGCCGCGCCGCCCGGGATGTGGGACTCCTCTCCCCCTCCTCCCGGACTCAGGCCGAGCAAGGCGGTCCCCAGCGCCAGGGCCGGAGTGAACCCCAGCGGCTCAGGTGCAGTTTGTCGAAACGGTTGCGTTTTCCCCTGGTGCCGTGGCCGCACGGCTGTCTCTAGGAACCTGTTCAATTCCCTTTCATCACACTTCCGGCCCTTGCCTGGCCCTCATTGGCCCGGAGTTAAACCTGC
>NW_005358649.1:6132224-6132431 GCF_000412655.1 Myotis brandtii
GCCGCTTTCAGTTCTCCCCGAGGCCGCTGGTTACTGTTTAACATCCCCACCCACGTCTCCGTTTGCTCAGGGGATCGATCGGCTGGTGGGAGCCGGGCCGCTGTCTGGTCGCCACCCAGCGAACCTCATATCCTCCCGGCATATGGTCTACAGTCTGGGCGGGAGCCCGGGGGCCACACACAAACAAACAAACAACCGCCGCGTCCC
>NW_005358649.1:6132801-6151203 GCF_000412655.1 Myotis brandtii
CCGCCCCCCCTGCCAGGACCATGAAAGGAAAGTGGGATTTGTTGGAGAGAGCGCTCTGGTGTCTGCAGAGGGTCACGTGGCTGCCAGGCCCCTGGGGGCTTTGGTGGATGGAGTCTCTGTGGCCTGGGCCTAGGCTCGGGCTCCTGGATGCCTGTAGACAGTGCAGGTTGGTGGGGAGGGGCTTGGTCCTGGAGCATCACCCCAAGGCTTTGGCTCCAGGCTCAGCTTCTGTGGGTTCTCTGAGAGACATTTGGGGAGTGGGCGTCTTCTGGTGACCCTGCTGGGCTGTTATAGGAAAAACTATATATAGATACACATACACACACACACATTTACCTACATGTACATTTACCTGCAGGTACATTTACATATATCTACATGTACATATAGATATATTTACCTACGCATACATAAATACACATATTTACCTACGTGTGTGTGTGTGTATATATATATATATATATACACACACACACACACACTTATATATTTATTTAAACCGTTTAGCTTCCTTTGGGAAGAAATGTTCTTTGCAAGCTTGTCTAGACAATGCACTAGTTAAGCGATTGTTACTCCATGTCTAACGGGCTGAGCCAGCACGTGATAAGACCTTGGCTTTGGATATCATAGGTGTTTCACACCTGGTGTGCCCTGTTCCTAAGGCTTGCTCAACACCATCGAAGGCCCCTCTCCAGCATGCGGACGGTGTCTAGTCCGCCTTCAGAGGAGGCCGAGAGCTGGAGAGTGCAGCCTGCGGAAGCTCTCAACTCCTGGGAGGCCCTGAGAACTCAACACCTCACTGAGAGGAACATTCCTGTTTGGTTTTGTTACTTCTTCCTGATTTTCCACTCATTTTACACGTTTCTCCTCTCTGCACAAGCATTTATTCATCGTTAAAATATTCTTCCTCTCCAGCTATCACCATTTTCCCATCAAAACCCCCCTGTCCCCACCCTCTCTGGACACACCTTCTCTGTTTTCCTCTTCTGTGCACCTGCTATCACTCTTCATTGTGCCTTTGAAGTCAGAGGCCAAGTGTAGGGTTGGGCTCCCCTCTGGTACCATTTGGGGGAGAGGGGAGGAGAGGGAGGTGGCCAGTAGCAGTGGTAAGATCTCATTTTTCACTTTTCTCCCATTCCTCCTAAGCTCCATTTATAAGACTACAAATACAGAATTTTTCTCAGTGTGCATTATGAAGGTAGTGCAACCCTTTTACTAAAGTATGTCTATTAACAAATCATAAGCTTTTTATTCTGCAAGTGTGATTATAAGACAGTGCAAATTAACTTTGGGGATTACTAAGATTTTTCTAAATGACTGCATGTAAATAACTTTATTTTTGAGTTCCCTGTTTCTTTTGAAAATTCTTATTATTTCTATGAATTCTGAAAGTACTACTTGCTTCTAAAGCATCATGAAAATTATTGTAAAATACAAAGTGAACCCCTTTCTTGTTTTACTCTGTATATGTAACTACCATTGCTGGCTGAGTTTATGTCCCTCCTTCTGTATAAACAGGAATTTTTCCTTCATTATTTAAAAAAAAATTTGGATAATGGTTCTGAGACTTATTTTTCTTTAATAGTTTTCAAATATTTATCTGTCAATATATGAAGAATTTTTTTTCCCTAGTGTATGTACTCTGTGTAGCCAGCCAATATCCCCAGAATATTCGCTTGGGTTTTCCAATTTCTTACTATTACAAACAGTGCTGCCACGAATATTTGTGTTCATTATCTCTGCACTAGTGCTGCAGAATGTTGATTCTGAGAGGATTGCTGGCTCCAGGGCCTGTTTACTTTAAATTTGCTAACTATCGCAAAGAGCCTTCCTCACTCCCCACCGGATATTGACCATGCTCTTACCCACACTGGATAATAATGATGGAAGATGTTGCCCATCTGATTGCTGAAAAATTGATTTCTCATTGTTGTAGTTTAATATTTAGAAATTATATGGACCAGCCCTAGAACGCCTGATTTGCAGAGTCTGAGAATTTTGCTTTAAAAATATAATAAAGTAGAAAGGGAATTAACTGCATTTCAAAATACTACCTTATTTTGAGCTTCTAAAAGATACCACTGCATTAGTTGTTATCCATTTACTGAAAGGCTAGAGATGCTGGTGCATGCTAAGTGTGATGTCTATGTTGCAAACACGTGACTACAGTGTGCCTACTAGTTGGTGGTGTGATTTTGTGGCTCTTGACTTACACGTTTGCCAACTTTATTAACAAGGATTCCGTTCTCTGGGAATGAAGGCATGGTCTTCAATGAGATATCATAGCTTTGGATCCTTAAGAAGTTGTAGATGCAAACAAAACAACAGAGTGCACAGAGATGCATCCTTGTGGAATCACTTCTCTCCACCCTCCCCATGGGAACGCTCACCTGTTAGTATTGATCAGCTCGTGCACAGACAGGAATGCTTCAAATATGGTTTACTCTTAGAGCTGAACAAACGATTTAGGAATATTTGTAATACATATTTTTAGCTAATACTTATGGAATCCTTAATATGTGCTAATAATATTCTAAGTCACTTATAAGCATTTTTTTCTTTTAGTTTCTTTAAACAACCCTGTGCAGTTCATGCTAATATTCTCCCCCTTTTCAGATGGGAAAAATGAAGCAGAAATTTTAAAAGTTGAGTAAGGTCACACATCTACAAGGGTAAACGTGGAGATTCAAATCCAGGCACTGTGGCACTAGGCTCTGAGAGTAACCAAGCCTGGTTACTCTGGTCATTGGTTGCTCATTGCACAGGGGTGCCCCACAGAGAGGGAAGTACAAACCTGAACCTTGGCAGGACCCACAGGCCATGCCATGTCCCCTTGCTCTTGGCTGGGCATTCCAGGGGGAGGGCACTTTTCTGGGTCACAGCAGGTCTGTAAGGGCCCACAGCACCTGTTCCTGCTGTATCAGGAGCTACAGGTGTTCACATTCGGATGCTCACGTAAGTACCTTTGGAACTCAACACTGTCTTGCCCATTCATTATGGATACACCTTCAAGAACAAAGACAGGCCTTATTTACTGCCTATTCTTCCTACCTTATATTTAGTACTGGATGGTCCGGTAGGTTCTCCACATGGGAGACTTAGCTCAGAGCCTGTGGTGTTGTGTTGCTGTGAATATCTTTGGTTTTATCAAGACATTTTTCTGGAAAAGGTATAAGGAGTTCGTGTGTGTGTGTGTGTGTGCGCGCGTGTGTGTGTGTGTACATGCGTGTGCGTGCGCGCGCATATGAGTCTTTTAACATTTAGAGGTACACGAAGGTCTTTGAGGATGACCAACTCATGGCATATAAGCCAAGAGAGAAGGCTTTATTGTCACATAGGGAGGTTTATATTCCTGTTAAGCTATTTACTCAAGGAGGGGCAGAGGATGGGGGTCTTGGGCAAGTTAACTTTTTTGAGGCCCGATTTCCTCATTTTTGAAGTAAATGATTGTAATACCTATCTCATAGACTTAGTATGATTATTAAATATGTTAATACATGAAGACCTTTTGAACAATGCCTGGCATTTATTGAGTACCCAATAAGTATTTGGTATTGCTGTTGTAGTTATAGAATGAGATAAAGTGTCTAAACACTGCTTGATTCATAGTAAGTTCTTAATGTGTCACCTGCTTTTATTGACACTCTCTCTGGAGAAATTGTACTTACATACTCAAATTGTACATGGCTTCAGGAGTTTATGATTCCCTAGAAACCTGGCCACGGCCTCTAATAGGCCTTGGAGATACAATGGTGAGTAAGAGACACGGTTCCTGAATTGATGGGCTGTTAGTGAGGCAGTGTAGAAAAGATCGCCCTGCATGTAGTCCAGTGGTTAGAACCTGGGCTTTGCAGGCATCCACACCTCGGTGCGAATCTCAGCTCTGCCCTCTCCCAGCTGTGTCCTAAGCGAGTTCTCAATGCCTGTGCTCAGTTAAAAATGTTGTAAAATGAGAATAATAGTCCCTGACTCTCAGAGTATCTATGGATTAATTAATTCTTGTATTATTTAAACCAAGCATGTTGTTTGTTGAATGTTTGACCTTTCTCACGCTCTATTTCAATCTAGAAGAATCACAGTTATCTATGATAGCAAAACGTCCACATGGACATCTAGGTATTGTATCCCCATCATGTAAAAGTGTCGGCTGAAAACATCATCTGGGCCTGGCAGTTTAATTATTTTTAATGTTTTGAATCTTGAGTGTTTTTCTTTTCTGGTTGCATACTGAGTGTGCTTTTCTTGTGCCCTTGACTTCCTTGGGTCATGGCTACAGGTTGCAAATAGTTGGTGTATATTAGTTTAGCAGGAATGAACTTATGTGCACTGTACCAGGTGCCCGGAACACAAATATAAATAAACAGCATCTCCACCCTCAAACACAAATAATTTACTTGGAAGAAAAACACACATCACCTTCTATACCATATGTGATAACTTCGGCATTGGTGCCATAGATAGAAATACTGTGGGAAATGGAAGCATAAAGCTTAGTTTGAAGAGTCTGGAGAGATTTCACAAAGGAGTTAATGACTTCCTGATTAGAACTTGCTGAATAGAGAAGAATCAGAAAGATGTTTGGGGCAGAGGATATTACATGTGGAATAGGTGGAGCAATAAGAGATGAAATGGGGAAAGAACACTGGGCCAGATTCTGACAATCTTGAATGTGGGTGACAAAGATTTGGGCTCTGTTATCTAGGCCAGCGGTCGCCAACCTTTAGGACCTCACAGACCACCAGTGGTCCATGGACCACTGGTTGGCAACCACTGCTCCAAAGGTTTCCTTAATCCAGCGGTCGCTAACCTTTCGGACCTAACAGACCACCAGTGGTCCATGGACCACCAGTTGGCGACTGCTGAGGCAATGGGGAGCCATCAAAAGTCTGCAAGTAGATTGAGTTATGAAAGCCCTCTCCCTTTTTTTTGCTCCAGGTTAATTGAAAGCATTTTGGAGGACAGATTAAAGAGGGAGAGACAAGAGGCAGGGCAACACTAAGGAAGCTTTCACAAGAGTCCCCTGGCCACAGTGAAGATGCAAACAGGATAGGATAGAATCTAGTGATGCTTCAAAGGTGTTTAAACTGTAAGAACTGTAGAGTGTGGAAGAGGAGAGAAAGCAGGGGATTGAAGCTGACCTTAAGTCCATATTCTTTAGGATTGTACAGGACACTTTGATTTTATTATGCTTATTAGGAATTTATAGTTTTTTAACTATTCTTACAACTTGTTCATGCTTTAAAACGTAGTCTGTATGGCAAAACTAAACTTTATTCAGTCACTTAACTGAGGTTGTTAGGTATGTAGGAAGACTATTGTTTCCATAGTTTGGGCTAATTTTCAGCAAAGTAATTATTATTTCTAACCTAAATTTTTGCAACAACCAACTGCTCCCCCTTCCTTATCTTCCTGGCCTCCATTCAGGTCCCCAGATGGCAGTTAGAGTGACAGAGAGAAAGCCAATTTGATCATTTTGTTTTTTTTTTTAAAAAAAAAACAAGTTAAGCCATGGCTAGTACCGCTCAGTTGTTTGAGCATCATCCTGTGCACCTAAAGGTTTCTGGTTCAATTCTCTGTCAGGTTGTTGGTTCAATCCCCGGTTGGGGTGCATATGGGAGGCAACCAGTCTAGGTTTCTCTCTCACATCAATGTTTCTTTCTCTCTCCCTATCCCTTCCTCTCTCTCTAAAATAAAAAAAAATATATTGAAAAAACCCACCATTTGTTAATTTTTTAATGCCTTAATACCTAGTCTGCAGTCCATGTGACTTCCACTCCAAGCCTCATCTCTCTTTGAGGTCCCAGACTTAAAACTTCAGCTGGAATAAGTATTTTAGTTCCACAAATGCACTGTTCTCTGTACTTTTAAAAGTGATGTTTCTATCATTTGAAACAGGCACCATCCTCATCATTTCCCCCCTATTCTAGCCAACTTCCCTTTATCTTTGCTCAAATACCACCTTCAAAATCTTTTCTAATCTACTGACCCAATATAACAATTTAGTGTATCTTGTTCTTTCCCTGTCATAATTACCAAGTTCATCACACACTGTGGTTGGATGTTTGACAGTCATTCTCCCAGACTTGACTGTTAGACATCTGAGGGTAGGAACTCTGTTATTCTGAACCACTTTTTAAATTGGGCCTTTAATTCAAGCTTAATGAGGATGTGTTCACTGAATAAATGAGTAATTGTAATGGAGAAAAAAGGTGAAATACCAATAAAATAAATGTGTTGAGAACCTCATTTTCAAGCACTACATTTTGTATTGGGATCAAACAGTGACTAGAACCATTCTCTCCTAAGATTTTCATGTCTGGTTGGGGATATGAATGACAATATTTCTACTCACTGTGATAAGAGCAAACGTGGAATACTGGAGAAAGATTACAGGAACCTAGCAAAAGCCATAGCAACTTTTTCTGGAGTAGGTTACACAAGAGATGACATAGGAATTTTTTATTTTTTATTTAAGAGGGATATAATTTATTGATAGTGAATATAATTACTCAGATAATTATATTGAGATGTAATTTACATTAGTTAAAATCCATTATTTTTTATAGCATACACTTCAATGAGTTTGACAAATGTATGCCTTCGTGTAACCACTGCCACAATGAAGATATAGAACATTTTTTGCCCCTTCCCCCTCAAATTGCCTATACTCTTTAAGCAGTTGGCCCTTCCTCGTTTCCCCAGGCAACCACTGATGTGGTTTCTGTCCCTAAAGTTGCCTTGTCTAAACTAACATATAAATAGAATCATATAGTGTGCAGCCTTTTGTGCCTTGCCTTTAAATTTAGTATAATCATGTTGAGATTTAGCCATCTTGTTGTATGTATCATTAGCCTATATTCCTTTTTAACAAAACAGATCTAGGAGGTACAATTGGCATACAATAAACTGCACATATCTGAAGTGCACAATTTGACAAGTTTTGACACATGTATGTACTCATGAAACAGTCACCACCATCAAGACAGCGGTGCAGCCAGCTCTGCAGGTGTGCTCATGCTCCTTTGTAAACCCCCTTCTGGCTCCTGAGACATCCACTGATCTCCTTTCTGCAAATTAGTTTGTATTTTCTGGAATTTTTATATCCATGGGACCATACATATTCTATTGTGAATTCCTCTGAGATTCATTCATTCTGTTGGACCAATCAATTCCTTTTTTCCCCCTGACTACCATGGCATTGTATGGATGTGCCTCAGTTTGTTAATTCATTGACCTGTTGAACATTTGGATTGTTTGCAAATTTTGGCTTTTAACAATTAGAGCTGTTTGAACAGTCTTTTACAAAGTCTTTGTGCTGTCATTTGTTTTATATACAATGGGGCCTTGACTTACTCATTAAGGAGCTCATTAACTCAAATTACTCTATCAACTCAATGCAAAAAATCTGCCTGAGAGACTGCTGGTATCTCAAAAAACTCGTTAGTCGAGACACTCGTAAGTCAAGGCCCCACTGTAATTACCTAGGAGTAGAATGTCTCCTCCTCACACCTGATCTAATTTGTCAGCGAGTAGCAGACCTGCCAGTATGACCTCCAATGAGCCTCGCTTTTCCCACTTTCCCTCCCCTCTCCTGCTCAGTGTCATCTCATCTCGGGAGCCATGGTGATTGCATAGGCAGACATCCCCCCCCCCCCTCCCCACTTTCCCTCCCCTCTCCTGCTCAGTGTCATCATGGGAGCCATGGTGATTGCATAGGCAGACATCCCCCCCAGTCTATTCACTGCTCCCTCAGTTTCCATATCATTCCCTTCAGGGTTGATCTTCTTAAACCACGAATAAGAACATGTCATCTCACTGCTTAAACCCGGCCCACGGCTTCCCACAGTGCCCGGAATAAAGGCCATACTCTGAGGCATTCGGTGTTCTGGCCTCCCCATCTTCCTCACTCTTACCTCTAACTCTCCTTTACTCCCTAGGTTCTGGCCACATCCAGGTTTTCTCAGGGTCCCCCAAAAGCCAAGTATTTTTCATCTGAAGGCCTTTCTCCTTTGCATCTGACCTCCTTTCAAACACCCCCACCTCCCACACATAAACATCGCATGAATATCTTCATCCTTTGGTTCTCGGTTTACATGTCATTTCTACAGAGACAGTTTCAGGAGTTTCCTCTGATTTCTAAACGTGCCTTCCTCCATGTGTATTGCAGATCCCAGATAATCACACCCCCCACCCCCACCCCAGCCACCTAGGAGGTCTCAGCAGCAGAAGCTGGGGTGCACATTGTAAAAGGGATAAAACAGAAGGCCAGGGGAGCAAGAGAAGGGAGGGAGTCGGGGTCCTCAATAGTTAATAAAGTGGAAAAGAATGAATGACACATTTCTTATTCTACAGATCACTTCAAAACTGGTAATTCATGACACATTTTTGTGTGAATACTGGGTAAAATGAACGTTAAATTTCTGAGTGATGCAAAAATCATGACTAAGCTAAGTGTAGCAATATAGCTTTGATAAAACAATGAGTGACTTTTTTACAAAGCCTATTAAATTGGGGGGAGGGTGACAATCCAGTGAAATAAATCTTTTCTCTTTATTTTCTTTGCAGGCTTTAATTTTCATGTTGCATTATCTAATATTGACTGAGCACTTGTTATTGGCAGGCATTGCTTTCCATGCATTACCTGCAGTACCTCATTAGTCCTCCTCACAACCCAATGGCTCTATGATTAGTGTTCTTTCCAGACACAGGTTACACAGCCAGTCAGTAGCAGGAGTGATGTTCTGAAACTCTTAACTGCTTCATTTTATTCTCTCTGAGATCCAGCCTTCATTTGTTCCTTTAAGGCGGGATCCACTCTCCCTTGATCTCCTACTGTTCTACAAATTTATATCCAACTACACAGCCACTTGAGTTTTTTGCCTAGAACTTTTCCACTTTGCATCATTCAGAACTCTTGTTTCCTCCATGTCTCTCCTAAGCCACTCACTTTATCTGAAAATATAATCTCTGTTCTTTTTCCATAGATCTGCCCTTTAATAACATTTTACATTAATTAGTTCTTAAAACTCTCAGTGTATTTAGACCTGTTCTTAATGATCAGAGCAGAATCATAATGACATTTGAAGAATTTTCTTAAATAAAAATTTAAGTTGCCCATAATTCAGCATACACGCATTTCCTTTTTTTTGCACATTTTTTGCCCAGTCTCACATATGTGTGTTTGTGGGCATGTCTTTGTTATTTTATTCACCATGATTAATTCGTATTAGGATTTTTTCACTGATTATTGAATTAAAACTTTTTTTATTGAGTTGTAGCTAATATTAACAATATACTCAAATTTATACATACGTAAAATATAACCATTGCCATCTAAAATAGAGTATTTCCAGTTCACTAAAAACTACCATTAGGCTCCTACTCAGACATAGATTACATTTGCTTATTTTACTGTGTTGCTGTGTATATTAGTAGCTTGTCCTTTTTCATTGGTCTATAGTGTGACATTGGATGAATATGTAATTGTTAATTTACCAAGTCTACTGTTGATGGACACTTGAGTTGCTTCCAGTTTGGGGCTAGTACCAATAAAGCTGCTTTGGTCATTTTTTAGTCTTTTGTTGGTTGTATATCCTCATTTGTGGTGGGTATATTCCCAAGAGTGGAATTACTGGGTCACAGAGGATGCATATGTTTAGGAAGTATTTTCTTTAAGTTTTAAAGTCTATTTAAGGTACTAATAGACATATTTCTATATTGTAAAGTGGTAAGAATATTATACTCATCATACAAAAGGGGAGAGAATGAGTAATTAGAAAAGTGGTAACCTAGTTGAATGTACAAACTCATTTATGGCAAAACTTAAAAAGTTCCTCCTTTCTTTCAGTGTGAATTTATTGCAAATGAAACTGAATAGCTATTAGTTTACATAAATATATTCCTAAATGAATTTTTAGTAATAAAATTTTTGTTGAGATATTGATATTTAACTATGATTACAAATACCTTTGTTTTTATTCTTCAAGGATTTTGCTCATGCCATTCATTGTGTCTGCCCAGAATCACATTCTCACTAGTCCCTTCATGTTCCCCATTGCCCTGTGTGACCACTTCACACTCCCTAAGTCTGAACACACACTGTCCACTGACAGGTAAGTATTTGTTTATGTTAATGAACCCAATGAAACTGGGTTTAACTAGAGTTCATAGGTGAGCACAGCACACAGGACCCTCCCCTCCCACACACACAAATCCTGAGCTTTACTGTTTATCAGTGAGCATGATTTTGAAAACTTACTTTTTATTTCGGTTATGACAACAGTACATTTAAAATAACTTAATCTATTCTTGTGAATTCTGTCTTCTGCTCTTTGTATGGCCAAATGTTCTCTAAATGATTCAAATGATTCTTTTATGTCCTCTCTTATACCTCTGAACCAGGAAGTGGGCACCAAAAATTCCTTCCGCACTGGCATTCATGCATCGTCATTAAGCAGCTTTTATTTGTTAGGGTGTGTCAGCAGTAAATATTTTCTCTCCAGTCACCCAAATTAGAGCCACGGTTTGAGGCGTAATAATATCGTTGAGATGCAGATCAGACAATGTTTCCATGGTTGCAATTCTTATTTATTGAAAGATAAAAGGACCTGAAGTGAAAAGTAGATGGGAAGTGATCATGATTGGCTGAGTCTGTGCAGCTTCCTGGCACTGATCGAACCGTGTTGATGTTTCTTCAATGCCCAGGAGTATTTCAGTCACTTGTTAAAGCTCCATCATGTGAAGGCATTTCCAGGCCTGGGGTCATGATGGGGTGGGAGAGACATGCAATGATTTATTTTGAAAAGAAGACAAAAATCAGATTTAAATATTTCAGATCTGTGTATTCTTTTCCATGTTGTTATTTAAGTGATTTTACTTAAAGTTTTGGAGTTAATATTTAAAGGTATTTGCTCTTACATGAGAAGTGAGACCATAATAATGTGATTATTTTAGGGCGCTTTTTATCAACAATTTACAACATACCTCTTACTGGCTATTTGCAGGCATCTTCTCACTTCTGCTCTCACTCTGGTTCTTAGTATCAGGATGAAGCTTGTTTTCTGAAGACCAGTGAGTGCTGAGCCTCTAAGAAGCAGGACATAAAAAACTAAGAATAATTTAACCTCTAGTATAGTACCTGACACATAGTGGGTGCCTCAATAAATATATGCTGAATGAGTTAATATATTAATGAAATAGGTAAAATGTCTTGAATGTTTGATTTAGATAATAGCAGGGTTATTTTGAAAAAAATGTAGAAAATAAAATTTATATAGTACTCCTGTCAATGCATAGCATAGCATATGAAATAACTTGTATTTACTAATTTTCATGAACTCTGAAGTTTGTGTAGCACTTCAAGCCCACAGTTCTTTTCTTCTATGGGCTGTAGACGAGCTCTTGGACATGTATGAGTCATATACAGCAATACAGGCAACAGACATCAACAGTCAACCCCAGTGTCATCAGTAGTACGGCAAATAAAACATTGCTTTATATGTTTCTAAGATTTAACCATGTTGAGGGTGTATCTCTAGTTCAGGTGTACAGCATAGTAGTTAGACAGTCATATGCTTTACAAAGTGATCATGAATGTTAGTTTTATTCGTTACATTCTGTAAAAGGAAGAGTGGGAATAATGACCAAAATCTCATGTTAATGCTTAATTATGTTGGCATATACCTGGCAGTTGGGTGTGCGATTGGAGAAACAGGCACATGGGGCTCTCGTAGACTGGCAGTGTTCTTTCTTCACTTGGGTAATGTTACTCAGTGTTTCACTTCTAATTAATATTTCATCTCTACCTGATTCCTTTTCTGACATATTTCACAATTAAAAGGAAAATAAACTGTTCCTTAGAGATAACAGTATGTTAAGTAATATCCTTGTATTCTTGGAGCTTTCTGCTAAAGGTAGACATTAATTCATTCAACAATTGCAATTACTCTAGGCTCACTGAATGAGAAGCATGTAGTACCATAAGACTGCAGTAGGAGGTGAAATGATGTACTCAATGATCATAATGAACAGATATTTAGATAATACTAGAGGCCAGGTGCACAAAAATTTGTGCACTGGGGGGGGCGGGGGCTCTCAGCCTGGCCTGTGCCCTCTCACAGTCTGGGACCCCTCAGGGATGACCATCTGCTGGCTGAGGCCTGCTCCCCAGGGGATTGGGCCTAAGCTGGCAATCAGACATTCCTCTGGCAGCCCAGCAGCCCTCGGGGGATATCCACTTGCCAGCGGGGAGCAGACCTAAGCTGCAGTCAAACATCCTTAGCGCTGCTGAGGAGGCAGGAGAGGCTCCCACCACCACCGCTGTACTGGCAGCCATCAGCCTGGCTTGTGGCTGAGCAGAGCTCCTCCATGTGGGAACTCACTGACCACCAGAGGGCAGCTCCTGTATTGAGCGTCTGCCCCCTGGTGGTCAGTGTGTGTCATAGTGACCAGTCATTCCCAGTCTTTCTGCTGTTAGGGTCAGTTTGCAACATTGTTTCTTAGAGTGCAGCCCAGCCGCGGCAGGCGGGGAAGCTTGGCTTCCTCCATCACTGGAGCAAGCAAGCCTCCTGTTCGCTTCAGCTGCGTGGCTGCCGGCCGCCATCTTGGTTGGCAGTTAATTTGCATATCACCCTGATTAGCCAATGGGAAGCGTGTCGGAGGTACGGTTAATTACCCTATTTGTCTTTTATTAGATTAGATGTGTGTACTTCATGTTTTCTCCAATATTCACTTTTGAATTACAGTTGCCAATCAAATCTTAAAACTATCACGTGGTCCTAGCACTCATGACTCCTTTGTGCTTTTTGTTATGTTGTGACTCATGACCTGAGCTGTCAAACTGGTAAAACCCTGTTAAATGAGATGAGTTCACTGATGGTGAGCTTGGATAGTACAGCAGGTCCAATTACTATTAAAGCTTCTAAATGATTACCTTCCATTTCTGTCTTACCCCATCATGGACTTGTAACACAATTCATGAACTGGCTTGGATCCGCAAACCACGTGTTGATATGTGCACCTGGAAACATGTTCTGGAATATTTATAGCAGCAAAGTTTGTGAAAGCAAAAATTGGAAACACCCCAAAATGGCTATCAATAGTAGAATGGATAATGCATTGCGGTGTGTTCATGTGATGATTTACTAAAAAGCAGAGAAAGTAATAAATCACTCCACTGTCCATCAACAGAGAAATCTCAAACAAAATGTTCAGTAAAAAAACAAAACAAAACACAAAAGATCAAGTCAAAGAAGAATATATTATGGTAACATTTTCACTTATATAAAGACCCAAACAAACAACTAAATTGATGCTTCCTTGTTATCAATTCATAGATATGTGTTAAAGTTCAAAAGAAATGTAAGAAATTATTAGCACAGGGTATTAATTTACCACCTGGAGTGGGGGTTCAATCAAGAAAGGGATCCAGGCCCTTCATTTAATTATTATTATTAAACTGAACAGATATTATATCTTATTATATATGCATGTATGTATAAATATTTAGATTTACATATAAATAAATCAGGTTTTGTAATAAAATTACTAAAATTATAAATATGCACGACTTTAAAAAATAGGACTTTTCTGAAAGGCCTATATAAAGATGTGAATAGGAAGACATTACCGAATGGGAAGACTCAGGATTATAAAGCTTTGAGTCCACCTGAATATATATACCTGGTTTGGTTCCCATTAGAAAAACGATAAACAAATAAAATTCAAAAATCAACATCCATAAATATTCTGAGGCCTAGGAGGGACAGTAGGTCATTACTTTATACTGAGTTTCAGTGTAGGGATTTGATCATGACAGTCTAAAAACTTTGTTCTTAAAGTGTTTGGGGATAAAAAAAAAATGTAATCAAGTGTCCACATTAATTGAGTCGGCCAGACCCCTCGTAGCACAAATGCTCAGATCACTGTGGCAGAAAACCAGAGAGCAGGTGGCCAATCTCAGGCTCTGCTGCTTAGTGACCTCATGATTTTAATTGAAGCACTTAATTACTTTATCCAGTTTTCTAGTAACTAAAGTGAAAATAGCAGTAGTATGAAAAACTCAGAATTACTGCAGAAACTATATGAGAAAACACATTAAAAGTCTAGTGTTATACTTTAGTAGACAAAAATTATTAGTCTCAGCCTCACTCTAATGAATAATTCTGTTAAATTGGATATTTTGCAAGTTCACTTTTCAGAATGAGAGCGTATGGTATAAGTAATGTATTTGTGTGTTTTTAATCTGTGTTGTGAACATCTGTTCATCTTTCTGTGGATGTGACAAGTAAAACCAATTATAATTTATTTTATATTTACCACATGACAAAATTAAATTTCAAAAAGCATCCCCCTCTTCACCCTCCGCCCAATGTTAGAAACCGAAAGTATAGATAAATAAGGGTGACTTTCCACACTGAATATAATTGAATTCCTACAACTACAATAATTAAAATGCTATGATACTGATTTAAGAAAAGGATACAGCGATGGAACGATACAAAAGCTCGGAAACATCTGAATGTTTATAAATGTATAACACACGATTACATGATATAAATTGAATATATGGCTCTAATATGTAAGTTATTATAATACATCTATGGAGAAACTATTCAAAAAGTGATGCTGGCTGGATGCCATTGAAAATGAAAAATTATGAGTGAAATATAAGCATAATAAAAAACACAAAAAGAACAAATATCTATCTGATCTTGTGATAAGGAAAACTTCATAAAACAATGTAAGGAACTGTAAGAGGAGGTAATGATAGGTTTGCTAGAAGATAAATATTATAAAAACTATATAGAAACATAACATAAAAATCAAACAACCCCTCGACATTATTTTTTGTAAATACTACAAACTTAGGTTTAAATCTCTAACATACAAAGAACTCTGTAAATTCAAAAAATTGTCTGGTGTAGGTTGAATATTTATATTTAACATGGTCATTTGGGGACTCAGGTTGTTTCTTTTTAAAAAAATATATTTTATTGATTTTTTTACAGAGAGGAAGGGATAAGGATAGAGAGTTAGAAACATCAATGAGAGGGAAACATCGATCAGTTGCTTCCTGCACACCCCCTACTGGGGATGTGCCTACAACCAAGGTACATGCCCTTGACCGGAATCGAACCTGGGACCCTTGAGTCCACAGGCCGATGCTCTATCCACTGAGCCAAACCGGCTAGGGCTCAGGTTGTTTCTATGTTATTGCTTTGCCATCTCCTAGAGCAGCATTGGGCACTTTTTTTGTGTGAATGTATAAAGGCACAAATAGTAAATATTGTAGAATTTGGGGACCATATGGTGTCTGTTGCAATAACTCAGCTTTGCAATGGTAGGGTGAAAGTGGCCATAGACAACACAGGAACAAAAAGGCATGACCATGTTCCAATAAAACTTTATTTACAAAAACATGCAGCTCCATAGTTATATGACCCTTGCCATAGGGCATTGTCTTGCCTTGCCTCCTTGATGCTAAATCACAGGCACATTTGCATTCCAGATTGCAGGAAGGCAAGAGTAGAGGATTTCATGCACTGTATTTTAAGGCCTAGACCAGGGGTCCTCAAACTTTTTAAACAGGGGGCCAGTTCACTGTCCTTCAGACCATTGGAGGGCCGGACTATAGTTTTAAAAAAAACTAGTCAGCTGCTAAGCAACAGGCAGCGGCGGCAAAAACACCCGGCGGGCCGGATAAATGTTTTCGGTGGGCTGCATGTGGCCCGTGGGCCATAGTTTGAGGACCCCTGGCCTAGACACTTAAGTGGCAAGCATCACTTTTGATCACATCCCGTTAGTGAAAACTTAGCCACATGGCTACACCCAGCTGTGGGGTGGCTGGGAAATGTGGTCTCCACTTCCTAATAGTGCCCAATTACAAATCTTTCTGTGGAACTACTAGTGGTCTCTGCCAAACTGGTAATCAAATAAATTCAACATTATTTTACAGTTTTACAATAAATGATATAAATAATATCAAAGAACAGAAATAATACTCAGAGTTGGCATTGCACCATTACTAGTTGTAGCAGTAATCTATATTAATAAAAGGGTAATATGCTAATTAGACCAGATGTCCTTCTGGACAAAGCCATGGTGGCGGGGCCAAGGAAGAGGCAGTTAGGGGTGATCAGGCTGGCAGGGGAGAGCAGTTAGGGGGATCAGGCCGGCAGGGGAGAGCAGTTAGGGAGATCAGGCTGGTGGGGAGGACAGTTAGGGGGATCAGGCCGCCAGGGGAGAGCAGTTAGAGGGATCAGGCCGGCAGGCAGGTGAGCTGTTAGGAGCCAGTGGTCTTGGATTGTTAGTGGGATGTCCGACTCCCAGTTTATGCCCAATTCCTCTGGGATCAGGCCTAAACTGGGAGTCAGACATCCCCCAAGGGGTCCCAGATTAGAGAGGGTTCAGGCCAGACTGAGGGGTCCCAGATTAGAGAGGGTTCAGGCCAGCCGCCGCTGATTTTTCCCTCCCATGCATGAATTTCGTGCACCAGGCCTCTAGTGTTTACAATAATAATCATTGCAATCATAGTCAAGAGATGAGTACATTTATTGTCACTATTTTCCAAAGGAGTCTCTGAAGTTTGAAGCAGCCAAAGATGAAAGCCTGCGGTTAGTGAGTATCTGAGCCCCGACTCCACTCTGTGCACTCCTACATTAGCAGATAATGAAAATAACCACTCTTGTGGAGAGTGCATTGACATTGTAGGTCAACATCTGTAAAGAAATTCATACCATCTGACTTAATGATTCCACCTTTAGGATTGTTTTTCTCTTTGAACATAATTAATGATGTAGTCAATCATTACAGTTTGCCATGGAGCCATTAAAAGCGTGTTTTGAAATAATAATGATATAGCAGAAGGTACAGGGCATAATATAGTGTCAAAATAAATAAAAAAGTTTGAAAAACTCCAAGTAGAGAATAATCTGTATGTAGCAGATATTTATATACATGAATGTATGATATGTGTATGTATGCATTCATGGATAATGAATCTGTAAATACATATATATGTGTATGTGGTATTTAATGTAATAAAAGATGAAAGGAGTAATTTGGATGATAAAACTATAGGTTATTTTATTCTTTATACTTTTCTACATTTTACAAAATTTTTGATAATAGACATACATTTTGTTTACATTGAAATAAAATTATTAATTAAAAATAACTTTTACCAGTCATATAATTTTTTAGTACTAATAACTATGGTTAATAAAAAAAAGAATGAACATTTTTAGAAAACTGATCAGATCAAGTAAATTAAATTTAGATGAAATGCATTCTATTTATGGACATGTTTCTCACTTAAATTGGTGTGTTTTCCTAGCATATATATGTCTTTCATGTGGCTGCTTTTATATTTCTACTTCGCTAACTTTTGGTGTTATATGCCAATTGGTAGGCCACCTTATTTTCATTTTAGTTTTAATTTCTACCAGGAAAGGGCTTATCTCTGAAGTCCTATTTGTTTTAGTTTCTAGCATAGGACTAATACCACTCCAGCTTATTTAATTGAGTTCTAATTTCAGTTGAAGACAGAGTCGATCAGTGTGGCACCAAAAGCATTCACAGTGGCTCACCAAACACTACTTTGAAAGTTGTGAATTCTCTTTTCCCTTTTTCTCTCTGATAATTAATTTAGTTATTATTTATCACACTATTTTAAGTTTTGATAAAAGTGGTTATATTGCAAATAATTTAATGTCTGGAACCAGGAAACTTTTGAGACCTAAATGGATGCTAGTTTTAATTACGCTTTTGCAACAGTCAAAAACTGACAGTCCCTTGTGCAAACTTGGACTCCTGGTCACCATAACAAGATTTAATTATAACCAGTAAAATTTACTTTTAATATTCAAATGGAAGATTTGTGATTCAACAATTAGCAAGTAATAACAAACTCCTTTTAACATAGCATTGGTGTTAGAACAGTATTTGATTTTAGTGATTCCCTCTATTAGAATGGTAACAGCATTAAGTTTCACCGTTATGTTATATATTAGAGGTACGATGCATGAAATTTGTTCACGATGTGGGGGGGTCCTCAGACTGGCCTGCACCTTCTCAAAATTCGGGACCCCTTGGGGCATGTTCGACTGCTGGTTTAGGCCCAATCCTGCAGGGATCCCTGTGCATTGGACCTAAACCAGCAGTCGGACATCCCTCTCGCAATCCAGAACCGCTGGCCCCTGACTGCTCACCTGCCTGCCTGATCGCCCCTAACCATTCTGTCTGTCTGCCTGATTGCCCCTAACCACCTCTGCCTGCCTGCCTGAGATCCCCTAACCTCCTCTGCCTGTCTGATTGCCTCTAACTGCCTCTGCCTGCCCCTAACCACCTCTGCCTGCCTGATCGCCCCTAACCACTCTGCCTGCCTGCCTGATCGCCCCTAAC
>NW_005358649.1:6151213-6173315 GCF_000412655.1 Myotis brandtii
CTGCCTGCCTGATCACCCCTAACCACTCTGCCTGCCTGCCTGATCGCCCCTAACTGCCTCTGCCTGCCTGCCTGATCGCTCCTAACCACTCTGCCTGCCTCCCTGATTGCCCCTAACCACTCAATGGGGGGCGGTCAGCCAGGGTGAGGGGCCGTGGTCCTTCTGGTCTCTGGTCATTCTGGTCATTCCGCCGTTTCGGTCACTGGGCTTTTATTATATAGGATTATGCTGTTTTGAAGAGGGTGGAGACTGTAGGAACTGACTTTCCTTTTTCCATTTGGAACACTGATGAGTTCCTTTATGTCATAGCTCCAACCTGAAATTCAACATTTTACTGACTGATTTATCTAAAATATTGCTTTTCATTTTTTCCGTCTGCAATATTCTTTTTCCCTCATCACCATATATCTCCCCTATACCCTCTTCCACCCCTCTGTCCTCCACCACCACCCCAATCATCACACTGTTGTCTTTGTCCATGAGGTATTTCTCTCTTTTTTCTTTTTTGCTTAATACTTCTGCCCCCCAACATTCCCCTTCCCCAACACCCCTGTCACTGGAGTTGTCTGCCTGCTCTCTATCTTTGAGTCTGTCTCTATTTTGCTTATCCATTTCTTAGGATTCCGTATGTTTTCTTTGTTTTACCAGCACGATAATAGAGAAATGAGATTTTAGTTCCTTAAGAGGAATGTCATACTTTAGAGAGAAAGATAAAGCTTCTTCAAGATGGAGTTTCTAAGTTCAGCTTTGTTCACCCTCTAGTTCAGTGAGTTACTCCTACAACTTTGTCTCTTATCTAGAGTTTTATTATGTGAGCCTCAGCACATAACTTATCAGAAGTCAAGCTCCTTTCTTATTCCTGGGCTTATGCAAACCCTCAAAAGTTAATTATGTGGATGCAAGGTATCTACAGGAGATGTTACTGAAAGTGCATGTTTTTAGTTATATAAGTTTGAGCTCTTCCAAGTTTATTTCCTCTAACATTATACTCTGAAAACCTGAGTTTATTCAGAAAATGTTAAAGGAAAGTGGAATATGCTTGCACTTACTCTTTGTATGAACACATTTCATTTTTGAGTAATAGCCAATGCTTATATACTTAGGTTAAATTCTTTCCATCCATTATTATTGTTATTAATCAAGAAATTCATGAACTGTGAAGATTTCTGAGCATCTGACTTATTATTAGAAAAATAATTTAGAATTACAGGGATTGTTACAGGAAGGAGAGAAAGACAAACCCAGTATAACCAATGCCTGCCAAAAAATATTACTATTTCTTTCTCACGGGCTGCATAGAATGTTACTCAATGATTGATGGTTGGAATAACATTATATTAGGAAGGCCCAGGGTGATCATGTAGCTGAATTCCTTCATTTTACAGAAAACTGATGGACAGGCAGCATTGTTCTTGGCTTGATGTTTCCATTGCATGTTTTCTACCTATTTATTGGACTTAATATTATCTTGAAGGATATGCCCTTCATTGGTTTGCTTTCCACTTGATTGAGGAATTCTTGAAGGCACACTCGATGATCATACATTATAATTCTGGTTCACATTGCCTAGTCCAGTGGTCGGCAAACTCATTAGTCAACCGAGCCAAATATCAATAGTACTTCTTCAAAATAGACTCGCCCAGGCCGAAAACCGACTTCTGCGCATGGGCCACGAAGTTTCAATCGCACTGTACGTGCACACCCGCACGTGGTATTTGGTAGAAGAGCCACACTCAAGGGGCTAAAAAGCCGCATGTGGCTCGCGAGCCGCAGTTTGCCGACCATGTGCCTAGTCTACAATCGGCCTTCCTCAATAGATATGTTCAGAATGAATTAATATGGAAATGATGATTATATAAGTTAAATGTTAAGAGGTTAAATGATTGCTCGTCATCACCCACCTGGGTAGCAGTAATGCCAGGTCACTTCAACTTGAGCTCTCTATTCCCTTGACTGGGCTGTTCTTATATCTGCAGCCAGACACGTTGGTCCAGGATAGGAAGTTGTGGCTGTATTCCTGCTAGAAACAGAATAGCACAGGAGCTAATAACATTGATTTGGGCCACGTGGAACTAGGTCCCTGCTCTACCTCAACTGTGGGCAAGTTATTTCCTATTTCTGATCACTTATGTTTTACCTTGCAAAATGAAGAAAATAATGCATGTCACATAAGGATGCTACTGAGGATTAGATAGGTATAAAATGTTTAGTACATTTTCTGGTACGGCCTACGAACTCCAACTGTGTACTCTTTTGTTATCCAATCACATCAGCCTACCTGAAGATTCCAGAATACACACAGATTGTTACTGCTTCAGTGTTGTGCTCTCCACAGAAGTCCCTTTCTTTCCAGTTATTTGCTTAGCCCTCTTCCTGAGTGGTGAATTCTTAGAGAGGTCTTCTCTAATCAGTTTATCTAAAGTAGCCCTAATCATGCTATCATCTCATCTTCCTGCATTTCTGTTCCTTGTACTTAGCAGTCACTGACATTTTGATATAGATTTTTACAGTGTTCCTCTTGCTCATGAGAATGAGGTCCGTAAAGGCAAGGACTTTGTCCTTTTTATTAACTGCTTTGTCTCCAGTGCTTAGAAAAAGTACTGGCTCTGTAGCACCATTAAACACCTATTTTTTTTTTGACTAAATGAAGGGTATTGTTTAAGAAAATGCTGCTATTAAGGATCTAATTATGTAGAAAACTCCTAACATATGTATATTACTATAAATGTTAGCATTGTGGAGGGAATGGCATAACAATGTCAATCATATATGAAAAATGAGATGTAGGTATTGAGTCCTTCTCTCCCAATTGCTCCCACACCCATTGCTTTTGTGCAAATAACAGGTTCTTTAAATGCATTTTTCTATTCCATCAAAAACCAAACAACTCATCTTCCAAATTATATAGATCACCCCTCAAAGCAATAAAATACTAACCAAGTTTCTGGGTGATTGACTTCCTAAGAAATGACTACCACATTACCATGCTCTTCTTGAGAACACTGCAGTTTTTGAGAACATAAAATTTATGAACTTTTAAAACCTAAGTGTTATATTTCATAAAGCTCTCCCATCTGTCTCTACTTAGAGATATTTTATCTATTTATTTTTAGGTAATCACATTGCTTCTAAATGGATAGGAAGTGAATAATAACTAAAATGTTTCATAAAATGTTGGTATCTTTAGTTATACACATTTTCAACAATGACAATCAATGTGATGAGTAACGTTCAGGTAATTTATGCTCCAGAGAACAATTAAATCAATTGCTACAACCTGGTGTTTCCCGTTATGCATGAACATGGAGAACTATAATTTTCTGGATAATTCAGCTTGAAGCAAAATGAAATGTGCAAGTAATTAAAGAAAATGTTCTACTAACATTTATCTTGATAAACTATTTCAGTTCTATGTTTGATTTTGCAGACACATCCACGATGTCATTGAATTAGTGAGATAATTGCAAGAGCTCATAAAAGTGATAATTTCCTCTATATTTTCTGCTAGGATGCACTGTTAACACAATTTCATCTAGAAGTTACTTTTGCTTCCTTTAAAATATTAGCAGTTTGCATATTTTCTGTATGAAGACAGATTTCATCTCATCACCTTCTAACAACTATCTTGGCCTTAAGCTAGATGGGAGGTTGGTGCCTACCCTAAGATATGTACCTTAAGCCTATCCCTCTCTATACCCCTAAGGTAAATCTTTCTAGGACCGTTATTTAAATGAAGAAACAGAAGTTGTTCAGGATGAGACAACAAGTGGCAGAGCCAGAATTAAATACCTGGGTCTCTGTGACTCTAAAGCCATTATTTGAATAATTGGAGGAGAGAGCTGATATCTTAGAGAGGTTGAATCTTTCCTGGAGCCTAACGTGTTGCACTGAATCTAGGAGGTGGGTCTCCTGCTCCATGCTTTAGAGAGCACCTCTGAAAAGCATGTGGAAAGTCTGGGTTGAGAAGGTGGTGGTGGTGG
Organism: Myotis brandtii; assembly: GCF_000412655.1. Taxonomy (NCBI): domain Eukaryota; kingdom Metazoa; phylum Chordata; class Mammalia; order Chiroptera; family Vespertilionidae; genus Myotis; species Myotis brandtii. The sequence goes on from NW_005358649.1 coordinate 6,155,194, forward strand.
GGTTGATGGCTGCTCAGGTCTTGCTCAGCAAAGGGGTATTTCCTCATTGGAACATTGCCATAGGGTAGGATGGAGCCATTTTTGGAAGTGAGGTGGCAGGATCTAAGATCTGATGGGTCTGGGCCTGATTTATTGGGAAGAGTTGTTGGAATTCAGTTGGTTGTTGAAGTGAGGTGTGAGCTACAGAGGTGAGCCATGGCCCCTGAGCAGCTTCATGGGGAGCCTGGCATCACCTCTAGGCTGGGTTCAAGAGCCTCAGATGGGATGACTAAGTGACAGAGGAGTGAGCATGGTAAGGTAGAGCTACTCATTAGATTGTTGAAATTTTTATGAAAATAAAAACTTGCTATTACTGCTACAGAAATTAGGTTCTCCTTCCTGAGGAATTTTCAAAATGGGTTCATGATAAATGCAGTATATAAAAGGAAGGACCAGTTATACTTTAAAAAATACATACAGCCGAAACCGGTTTGGCTCAGTGGATAGAGCGTCGGCCTGCGGACTGAAGGGTCCCAGGTTCGATTCCGGTCAAGGGCATGTACCTGGGTTGCGGGCACATCCCCAGTAGGAGATGTGCAGGAAGCAGCTGATTGGTGTTTCTCTCTCATTGATGTTTCTGACTCTCTGTCTCTCTCCCTTCCTCTCTGTAAAAAATCAATAAAATATATTTAAAAAAATACATACACACATGCATACATACAAATATATATATACACACAAATGTATATATTCCTAGGAGTGAAATGATAGCCATTTGCAATAGAGGAAAAATTAGAGAGTGATGCTAATTTTAAGGAAAACATAAGGAGTTGTTATACTAGTACTTTAAGACTCACCTACACACTGGGAGGTGGTTAGGATTCAAAATATAAAATAATAGTAGCAGCTCCTGTGATGTTAGATCCCTGAATTAATAACAAGACAGGGTTAAAAACCAATTCTTGGATTAAGGATGGGAGGAAAATGTAAAACTTGACTGAGGAGATGAGGAAGGAAGAAAATAATCGGGGAAAAAGGACCACTGTTTGTTTACCTTTAATGAGCTAACCTTTATCTACATCTCAAGGAGAAATAGTTGTCAAAATGAGGGAAACCCTGCCCTAGCCGGTTTGGCTCAGTGGATAGAGCGTCGGCATGTGGACTGAAGGGTCTCAGGTTCGATTCCAGTCAAGGGCATGTACCTTGGTTGCGGGCACATCCCCATTTGGGGGATGTGCAGGAGGCAGCTGATCGATGTTTCTCTCTCATCAATGTTTCTAACTATCCCTCTCCCTTCCTCTCTGTAAAAAAATCAATAAAATGTATTTTTTTTAAAATGAGGGAAACCCTAAGAACAAAGAGATGCAGACTGATTTTCAAAGACTTCCTTTTCCCAAAGAAAGCAGGGATCAAATAGTCATGGTTTCTACTGAAAAACAAAAAACCTGTTCTGACTTTGACAATTCAAAAAAATATAACACACACACATATATCTACTATCCTGTAAGCTCCTTGAAGGCAGGGGAGGTGTCTTCTTCATTTCATTGTTTCCTGAATGTCTGGTACATGCAGCGCATTTAGGGCATTGAATTTACACCCTCTTGGGAAGAGGCAATAACCTGCACTTCCAGGTTGGCACTCGGGGCAGAGTTCAGGTGGCTTCCGCATTGTAACTGGGTCAGAGTTAAGAACACAGTTTTCATCTCACGCATGTTTTTTAAAATCAAAAGTGAAAGCTAAAGAGAATAATGATAATCCTTCTTGCTCCATTTGATTTTTCTAATGACTTTCTGGTATTTTTAACTACTGTTTAATGGATATATTAACCAAAAATGCTGGTTATCTTAAAGTGTATATTTTTAAGGGAAAGTAGTGCTGTTTATTTCAGGTGGTAAAGGTTATGAAGAAGCTATTGTAATCATATTCAAAACAACAATATAAAATATTACACATTTTTTTCCGTTTAGTTTTTGTTCTTTTGTAATGACTACTAGAGGCCCATTGCACAAATTCGTGCACCGGTGGGGTCCCTCTGCCTGGCCTGCGGGGATCCAACAATATAAAATATTACACATTTTTTCCATTTAGTTTTTGTTCTTTTGTAATGACTACTGGAGGCCCATTGCACGAATTCGTGCACTGGTGGGGTCCCTCTGCCTGGCCTGCGGGGATCGGGCTGAAACCAGCTCTCCAACATCCCCCAAGGGATCCCAGATTGCGAGAGGGCGCAGGCCAGGCCGAGGAACCTCACTGGTGCACGATCGGGGTGGGGAGGGACTGCAGGAGGGCTCCAGGGCATGTCCGGTCCATCTCACCCAGTCCTGATCAGCTGGACCCCAGCAGCAAGCTAACCTACTGGTTGGAGTGTCTGCCCCCGGTGTTCAGTGCGTGTTATAGCCATTGGTCGAACAGTCGAATGAACGGTTGGACACTTAGCATATTATGCTTTTATTTTACAGGATATTCATTTATAATCAGTCAACAAATATCTGTCTATTATCATCTATCTATCTATCCATCCATCCATCCATTTATGTATGTATCTTTCACACCTTTCTAGGCAGAGTGAATTATATAAGGGGACTAAATTTATATTCCCTAGTAGGAATGCATTTCATAGGAGCTAAATAAACAATACCTATAAAATTGAACAGAATTCAGGCTAAATCATAATACCAAACATATCTTGCAGCAGTCTATGGCTGTATCCCTTGTCAGTTTGATATTCCTAAAGTATCACAAGTTCTTAGGAAGGAGAGAGCCCTTTTGGTCTGTCAAGAATATGAAGCCTAATTTATGTACAGAATTTTAAACTTGTGCCTGAATTTTTCTCTTTATATAAAAAAATATTCTGATTTATCTGTGCTAAACACACAAACTATATAAAATCTGATCAGGAAATCAATAGGAGCACAAAGAAGATAGTTGATTTGTTGGGTGATGAGATTCTGGATAATAAAGTATTTATTCAGCCTTGACTCCATCGTGTTGCTTGTGTAATGGTGTCTACAAATGCACTGTGTACTTTGGCTTCATTTTAGTAAAGAGAAATAAACTCCGCCACATTCTGGTGTAAAAATCAAGTAACTAATTCATAGATATATTCATTCAGGGGATGATTGTTCATGTATGCATTTAATCATATACATATTCACTCATACCTTTGTCTTAGTTTGGGCAGCTCTAACAAATTACCATAGACTGTGTGGCATAAACAATTGATTTCTCACAGTTCTGGAGACTGGCAGTCCAAGATCATGGCGCCAGCATGATGGGGCTCTGGCGAGAGCCCTTTCTGGGTTGCTGACCTGTCATGTATCTTCTGGTCTCTCCTTATAAGGGCACTGATCCCATTCATGAGGGCTCCACCTTCATGAATTATTTACCTCCCAAGGCCTCACCTCCAAATACTATCACATTGGGATTAAGGTTTTGACATAAGAATTTGAGGCGGGGGGACACAAACATTCTGTCCATACACAGTGACCCAGACACTGGTGATGTGCCATTAGCATGGACAGGCACCTGTCTTCAGAATGCTCGTAGTCTAGAAGAGCTCCCACTTCTGGGCTGTGAACTCATTTATATTTGTGTGCATTAATGACCTTGCTGTTTGATGATGTCTGAAATTCACCCTCAGATGCTAGATAAGAAGCACCCGAAGCAAAAGTTTACTTAGACCAGAGCAAAATAACTGTGTAAGAGCTCTGAGCTCTTCTTTTGGTTGATATCAGTGATGGTTCCCTAAAGAATCATCTTACAATGACGTAGGTCATGTCTTGAAAGGATGCACCTATCATTGAAAAACTATACACCATGGGTAGGGAGAGTCACGTAGTAAAGCATATTTTCTTAGTCACAGCTTATACTCTGTAGAGTGATCATGGTTTTTTAGTGAGACTTTGCCTAGTTGTGAGGCCTCCTGAATACTAATTAACTCATGCCATGTTGTGGTCCTGTACACAGAAAGCTTAAATCAATACTTTGCATCTGAGGGGGAAAAATCTCTATATACACGATCTACACAGAAAATTCCTGAAAATGATAGGTAACTAAGTGGTTTAAAAGAGTTAATCTCATTCCCCACAAGTCTAGTTAATGAAGATAGTCTTGAACATGGACATGACTTTCAAATCTAGTCTGTTTATGTGGGGAGAGTGTGGTGACAGAAAATACTTATTTCCTTTGAGTTTACCACTTAATCTGTAAATGTAAACCATGTTAAAGGATGCTTGAAAAAAAATAAACCTGAAAGCCAACATTAACCTCCCAAACCCATTGAAGCTTCTCCAAAGACAATAAGAGTGAAATTTCATTATACAGACTTCAAATGCGTTTTTTAAAAAACACATAGGTTTTCCAACTAAAATGATGAATGCTGTTCTGATTCTAATTGACAAGTGTTATATATAAAAGAGATCTTGCCTTCTTTCTTATCAAAACTGTGGGGATTTCCAATGATGGGACAATATTTTGTGGGTGGAAACATCTCAGAAGAATAGAGAACTTATCAGTATTTACTTAGGTTCTATTACATTCAGAGCCATAAAAGCAACTACACTCATAAATTTATAGCCAGTCAAGGATATTGCCTCTTCTCCAAAGAGGCTAGATATTAAAGGAGTGAGTGAATAAGCTCAAATCATGAAGTGGTTTCAATATTGGAGCTGTTTTCCTCAGTATTTCAACTTGTAGCCAGTATGTTATGAAGAATCCCAGGCTGATGAACTTTGGGGGTTTGGAAGCAAAAAAACAATCTTAATCATTCTTTCTTACAAGTTTTATTTTTCTCCTATAATTAGTAGTTACTATCTACCCTCTAAAGTAAGCATGTCAAACTCGCAGCCCGAGGGCCACATGCCTCATTTATTTACAAAGGCTAACACGGACCAAAAAAAGAGGCATGCGGCCCACTGGCTGCAAGTTTGACATGCTTGCTTAAAGAATTCTTAACTGTAGACTAATAATCATCACATTTTCTTGAATAGATGTCTTTATAATTTCAAATTTGCACATAAAGAAACCAGCAGTCCATAGAGTTTAGGAATCTTGTCAAAATTACATAGCGGAGATAAGACTGACGCCCAGACCTTTCTGATTCTCTTAGCAGACCCTGCATTAGATTCCTGTTTCTGCTGTAACAAACCACAAACTGTCTGCCTTGAAATAACACAGACTCATTGTCTTAAAACTCTCAAGGTCAGACGTCCCAAGGAGGTCTCACTGGGCTAAATTCAAGGTGTCAGCCCAGCTGCATTCCTCTGGAGACTTGGGAGAGAATTTCTTCTCTTGCCTTTTCCAACTTCTAGTGTCTTCCTCAGTTCCTTGGTTCATGGCCCCTCCTTCTATCTTCCATCTTTCAAACTAGCAACCCCATCAGTCTGACCTCCGTTTCTGTCTTCACGTCTCCTGTTCTGACTCTTCTGACTCTCTGGTCCATCTTTTAAGATCCTTTTGATTTGGCCCCCTAGATTATCCAGGATAATCTTACTTTAAGACCTTTACCTACATCATATCTACAAAGTCAACTTTTGCCATTAATAGTAACATATTCATAGCTTCCAAGACTTAGGGCATCTCTGGAAGGCCATTATTTCTCTTACCACAGAAGCTAAAGAAGATATAGGTAAACATAGTGCAGTTGTAAATTAATATTTTGATAATATAATTTATTAGACTCAAAATATACTCAGTGAGATTAATGATCACTAAAATGATTATAGTGGCATGATTTAATAGAAGTAGTTTTGAATCTAGAAAAACTCTTGCTCCATCATTTACTAATGTCAGATAAATCTCTTAGTGCTATTTCTTTAGCGTTGATATGGTGGGAAACTATACCAAATTTTATTCCTCAGGACAAATGGAAACATATATCAACACACCTGGTAGGAATCAACAAATGCTTCTTCTCTCACTTTTAGAAAACAACAAAGAGAAGGCAGGTAACATAGTACATGGTCTACTCAAATGTCACCAATGCTATCTGATAATAAACTTGCAAAAACTGTTATTTTCTGGAACTGTTAAACATTCCAAAGGTCTTTTTTTTTATTTAACAAATGGTATACTGCTGTCCAATATTCTATTCTTTTCCCCCTCTGGTATTCATTTCTCTTTGTCAACAAGTTTATACTCTTCACTTTCTAAGACAAGGTATTAATATTCCTACTCATTTCCTCAACATTTCCTTCCCCCTGTGGCTTACGTTGTAAGCTAAACTTTCACTTCTGTGTTGGCAAGCTTGTTTATATTTACATTTTTTCTATAACCACTAACAAGTCTTCCTTTTTAAATGTGTTGACTCTAAAAGTTGAAAACGTGTAAACCATGTTAGCCCTTCACAAATATTGTCCAAAGGTGAGTCACGTAGTGTGCTGTGTGTTCTTGGACATAGATCCACCCGAGGTTTGAAACCTCAGACATATTTGGGAAAAAGTCTACCGTGTTCAAATGAATTATCTTTTTTGGTGTATTTTTTAGCTCAGTGGCTTAAAATCTTTTTAATTTACGCTTGCTTTATATCTGGGCCTTGACTTTTTCATACAGGTTTGTTTTTTATCTTGACTTGAAATTGTGTTTCTTTTTGCTTCCTGCTCCATATTTGTTGTTACTCTATCCTCATCTCTCATCCTCAGGTTTTTTTTCCTCCCTGGAAACTTTCCTTGTGGAATTCCACATGTTTTTGAAAATCACACAATTCATAGTGTCCCAAAATTTCAAAAGAATGTGAGTGTGGGCCTTTTTCACTCATTGTCTTGGGATCCCCATGGCCTGTTCAGTTTTGAAATTGATATTCTGTGCTTTAGTTTGGGGATATTTTCTAGCTTTTTCTTTGATGATTATGTCTTTCCAGTTTTTTTTGTTTTCATTTTCTCATTCTCACTTTCTATTAGTGGGACCTCCTATATTCCTTTTATTTGAGTTTTGTCTTCTATTTCATATTTTTTATTCTCTTTCTACTTTTGCTCTTTACATAAGAAATATTTTCATTGCTGATTTTTTAGGCTTCTGATGCATTTGATGTTTTGGTTATTATATGTTTAACCTCTTTCTAGTTCTATAATTATTTCTATTTATTTTATTTCTTTTAATTTTTTAAAAGTATAATGAATATTGTACATGCATAAAAGCAAATAAAATATTGTCTTCAAGATTGTCTTGGCTATTCTTATTCTTTTGAATACTGTATAAATGGTTAAAATGAGCTTATTAATATTTATTATAAGTCATGCTTTGATTTTCATTGAAAATGCTGTAATTTTATTGATTGATTTGCAAAGATGTGAAAACGTTGATTTACGTAATTCATGAACATGATATATTCTTCTGTTTATTGATATCTTCAAATTGGGGCATTCTGCATGACAGCATTACATATATGTAGCCTAACAAGTAGATTATAATTTTATAGAAGACCACAGTTTGAAGGAAAAACAAATACCTTTGTTTTTTTACTCCAAGGTAAAGCGGAAGCTATATTAGTCAACTATTGCTACAAAAATGCTGCATAACAACAACAACAAAAATCCCACACCATGAAATGCTCAGTGGCTCAGTGATGTTGTATTTATTTTTAAATTCCCAGGGGTATAATATGGCTGATCCAGGCCAGGCTCTGCTGGACTAGGGCTACACTACAGGCTTCTGATTGGCTTTCAGGTCTGAGGTAAAAGCTGAAGGACCAGTGGACGGGTGGCTGTGTGTGTGTGTGTGTGTGTGTGTGTGGCAGATCACAGGTGCACTAGAGAACAAACCACGCCATGCAAACAAAATTTCTGTTACATCATGTCCACGAAATTTCTATTAGTAAAAGCAATTTTATGGTAAAACACAACCTGAGTGGGATGGGGAAGTATAGTGCACCCACAGTGGGAAGCACCACAAAAGTACATGGCACTGGGTGTGGATGTCTAACCTAGAACAAGACACTGAATACTTGGAACAGTAATCCAATTTACATTCAAAGGAAAGTATATAAATATGAGTAGTCTTGATGTGCATAAAGTTTTGTTTGTTTGTTTGTTTTGCCATTATGAGAAACTTCAAGTGTTGTGGGTTTTTTTAGAGTTTCACTTATAAGATTATAAAGGTTACTCATTTACTCATTAGAGTCATATAATTAGTGTCATAGAAGCGAAAATCAGAGGTGAAAGGACCTCAGTGTCTCTCATGAATACAGGACCTGTATTTCAAAATGTTAAATGGCCCTAGCTGGTTTGGCTCAGTGGGTAAAGCGTTGGCCTGCAGACTGAAGGCTCCCAGGTTCAATTCCAGTCAAGGGCACATGCCTGGTTTGCGGGCTCGATCCCCAGTGGGGGGCGTGCAGGAGGCAGCCAATCAATGATTCTCTCTTATCATTGATGTTTCTATCTCTCTCTCTCCCTCCTTTTTTCTCTGAAATCAATTAAAAAAAAAGTTAAATGAATATTCCTCAGGCACCTTATTCACACTGTGCACCAGTGATATCATTAATTCTCGGTTTACCCTAATCCTCAGCCCCTTAATTTCCCATCATGAGATCGCTCTGAGTTATCCTCAAGTTTTCCTTCTTCCTCATCCCTATATCCAATAGGTAAAGAGGTCCGTCCGTTCCAACTCAATGCACCTTTCAAATCCATCACTCCATTTTATTCTATTAGAAGTTTTTGTTTTTAACCCAGAGTTTTACTTCACAGACCTCTGGAGCTAGTAGCATCCCCACTGGCTACGGGATGAAACCCAGGTGTCTATAGGATGGCATCTAAAGCCCTTTACACGTTGGTCTCAGTGTTTTCCCGCCCAGGCTACATCCAGCTTCTGTCTCCTCTCCCCATCCACCACTCAAACTAGCGGAATGATGACTTCAAAACTTTTCTAGACAATCGTCTCACTACCTTGGCTCTCACCCCCTGGGTTTTCTCCACTCAGTGACCCCTAGTCACCTGCACCCTAGTCACCCTGCACAGCCAGTGCAGATGTCACTGTGCTCTCAGGCTTGGTCTGGCTCACAGGCAGGGTCCTCTCCCAGGCTTCTCCCAGCATTCTACTCAAATATCCATGAGAGAATTTCCTTCTCAGATTCTTTTTTTTAAAAATATTTTTATTGATTTTTTACAGAGAGGAAGGGAAAGGGATAGAGAGTTAGAAACATCGATGAGAGAGAAACATCAATCAGCTGCCTCCTGCACACCCCCTGCTGGGGATGTGCCCACAACCAAGGTACATGCCCTTGACTGGAATCAAACCTGGGACCCTTGAATCCACAGGCCGACACTCTCTCCACTGAGCCAAACCAGTTAGGGCAGATTCTTTACTTTTGATTATAAAAATGTTTTTTAAAATCCTTATGAAAACCAGATGTCATATATGATTTTTAAAAGAAAAGAAAGTCTGTTCTTCTTTGCTTCAGAGAATACAGTTAATATTGGGGTACTTCTAGTGTTAAGGTTGTTTGCTTCATTTAACAATATGGCATAGGCATTATTGATATTGCATTCTTTTATGATAATGAATTCAGCTGTTTGTCTCTCGCCCTACATCATTCATTCTTTCTGGAGCCTCTGTTCTCTGATCACACCGTTTCCAGTGAATGGTGCAATGTCTGCAAATAGCAAGCATTTAACTCACAGTTTTGTGAATATTAAATGAAATGGGAACATATTTCTAAGTCCAAATAATTTAACGAACCAAAAAAAAAGTGTAACTAGAATCAATGATAAATTCCGGAAGGGGCAGTGTTTTACTAATGTCAGCACCTCTTGTTATGTTAAGTATCATTTTTTGGAATCCTGGCCTTGTGACAAGGCAATAGTTATGCTGTAATTCTGTGTTAATCCTATTTTCCACTGTTTTGACCTTGGGAAGTTATTGCCATAAGGAATCTAGTCATATAGGCTGTGAATATTGATCAAATCATGCCACAGGTTTAGCGCTGTTAAAAGATACAAGGAGTTAAATCATTCTAGTTCTTTTTTTTTTAATTTCTTCTTTTAAAGACATGTAACTTCTTTGTCTGATCTCCTCATGGTCCTTGTCACAACTGTATTGCTTTTAATCACTCATACACTCCGTGAGTTACTGCACTGCTGGAACCTTAATAATGTTCTAGTTTGTTTGGATGCTCGTCCTGATAAAGTCCCTACAATCTTTCAGTATAATGGGAAGACAATCAAAATAAAAAATGCTTTAAGAGTTCAGGTAGTAGAGCATGCTATTATTTTCACATGGTGCAAGGGTATTGAAATACTGACTTTCATGCTTTTGATTGAGTTTGTGATGAAATCCAAGAAAAATTGAAAATTTGAATTATTCTACTGCCAGTAGGGGCTGTATATCATGAACAGAGAGCAGGCATATGTAACCGACTCTGTATCATAATCTCAAGAGTGTCAGATTGTCCTCCTTTTGTGTGATTTCCTGTAGGCTGTCTAAGCAATTAATTCATTATATAGCCCTCTTATATTTGCAGTCACCACGTGGAATTTTATAAAAATATAAGATGTTATCCTCAGAGCACACTGTTTAATAGTTAATAACAACGACTTCCTTTGACAAGGTGTTTCAGATTTTTCAAGGTGCTTTCCATTCAATGAGCTCATGTAACTCACTAACCTTCTTCAATAAGCAGTGGAATTGTTATAATTCTCCACCTGTCCCACCCTTTCTGCCTCCTTCTCTCTTATTTCCCCCCGTTTCTCTTTCTTCCTTTTAAAGAAGGCAGTTTGGTGTATGGAAAGAGCCCAGAATGTGAATTCAGATATTTAGTTAGGTCTTTGCCCCATTAAATTACTTTGACATTGGGCTGGTCAATTTCAGTTTTCTGAAATTTGGTTTCCTAATTGGCAAAATCAGAATAATGCTGATGTCTTCTTCTCAAAGTTGTTAGGATAAAGTCATGTGAAATATGAGGGAAAGGAAAACACACCACATTCCATGTCCCTGTTAGCTTCTTTTAAGGTAACTGGATAATGGAAAGAGAACAGATTTTGGCCTCACTGCTTCTTAATTGGGCACTTACATCAAGTTACCTGACCTTTCTGAACTTCATTTTCCTCATGTGTAAAATGGCCTAATGATTCATATCTTGTGAAGTTGTTGCATGGAAAAAATAAGGTAACATATATGCTTACCCTGACATAGTTCCTGAAACATACCAGTGTAGTATACTCTACCACAAGTACTTTCTCTCTTTCCCTCCTTCCCTCTTAACCATCTCTTTTTCCTCCCACCTTATTCTTCTTCCTCCATCTCAACCTTGCATGGCAGAGAAGGTGGGGCACATGATTGCACAATCTTGAGATTTAAAAATTTTTAAAATTGCACTCAGACTATTTTGAACAAAATTCTAAGCTCCAATGAGGCAGGAGATGGGGATCCAAGCCCCCACCCCCATTTTTTGAGTGAAGATTACTTACTGTCATGCTCTGGAACCTCCAATGAATCCTGAAACTTTGGTGTGGTAGAATTTGAAAACCACTGATGTAGCCCAACCTCTTCTTTTACAGATGAGGACCCTGAATTTGAGAGAAGTTGATTGACTGGCCCAGACTTGCACAGCGGGTAAGTGGTGAGCTAAGGCTGGAATGCAGTTGTTTTTTGCTTTTGCCCAATTGTTCCCTTTACTAAGTGAAGGTACAGAGTGCAAATATGTCAAATTAAGATTTCTCTCTTAAAGGATATTACAGTTTATTCATGGAGATGGAATTCTGATGTGAAAGATGAGTAAATATAAAGTAGCATGATATAGCTCTGAAATGGTTGGAGTAAGTAAATACTTCAAGAAGGGAGGAACAAGGAGAATCATTGTCTTTTGAGGACGGATACTGCAGATTCCTGCGGGCAGGGACTTACTGTTTGCTCATTGTCATTTTATCCCTGGCACATACAGAAATGCCTGACTTCCATCAGGGGATTATTACCCACCTCTTTGAATGAATGAACGAACAAATGAATGAGTGAATGACTTAATGAAACATATAATGAATCACATTTAGAAGAAGATCAAGGATTTAGATAATCAGGCTGTTTAAATAGTGGGTTGCACTTCCCTATTGGGTGATGAAATAAGTTTAGTGGATCATGATTTACATATAAAAAGTTACAGTGTCATTATGTCATGAAAATTGTTTAGATTTACAGGTGACATCGACATAAAACACACATGTACAATTACACTTATGTGTGCACTTGGTCACAATTTAAAATGTATGTCTCACCGTAAGCCATGGTTTTTAGACAAGGGGATACTAGAGTCTCAGGTAGGCATGTGAAGGCTTTGTGGAGAATAGTGACTTAACAGTTTTGCTAAATCAGAGGTGACAAGAATAAAGAAATCAAGATAAAGTTTATCCAGAGGAAGTGGAATCCATTGGGTTCTTCAGCTATCACAGAACCATTGGGAATCCTCTTTGCCTTCTGCTGTCTCCATCCTCCACTCTGAAAGGATTTAACCAAACTACACTTTAGAATGATTAGGAAGATTAATCTGTCAGGAGTGGATAAATTGGACTGAAGCTGGGGATCCAGAAAGAGGATGATGCAAAGGAGGCAGCACAGGGTCAGGAAGTTGTGAGAATCTCCATGGTCAATTAGGGAGACTGAAAAAAAAAGGCCCCTGGACACAGACTAGAAATGAACCTAAAGAAGACAGCAAAATTCTAAGGAGATGACCTTGGAAGGAAGGGTAAATTTGTCTATTATACTAATGTTACTTGAGATTTTATATAACTTTGAGCATTTCCCATATTTCATGTAAGTTATAAAGATGAGTATTGAATGAAAACTGATGTGCCTCAAATCCAAATGTCCCTAAAAACTTGCTAAAATGAAAGCTAGAAAAATAATTAAAAAGTTGAAATATATTCACATCAGTTGAGCCTTTCTTTTTGGTTTGGGTCTATCTGCCTTTCAGAGAAAAATCAGAAGTTAAGAATTATAAATAATTATAATTTAAATTAAAAAGTCATTGCTTAAGTTACTTGTTTCAAAAGGAAACTAAGTAATGCCCCTTTGCTGTTTATTAAAGGAAAGCTCTGGTGGCATTATAGATGGCCCATTAACACGTGTCATATGTGAGTTTACATAATTGAGAGAACATGAACTAAGTGTGTATTTGTGTGTGTGTGTGTGTGTGTGTGTGTGTGTGTGTGTGTGTTTAATAAAACTGTCTCCAGGCATGGTGAGGTACAAAGGTCCATCATTTAAGCTTCAGAACTAAATAAACATGTGAGGTTATGATTATTTTATTGAGCTTTCTAACTTTATGACACGCTAATGGCTCATGGGTGAGTTATATTGATGAGCACTGGAAACCTACAGCTTCAGTGAGGTTTTCTTAAATTTATTCATTTATTGTTTTTATTTTAAAGTGCCAAAAAGAAAATGCCCAATTCCCAGTCTCATTTTTCATTTACAATAAACCATAGAAATACAATTTTTACTACAGAGGAGGACCTAGATCTATATATCTATATGTTAAATGAATATAACTGGCAATTCGTCTGCGACTTTCTAATTTTCTTTCGATTTCTAATGCAAACTTGAATTTCTGAGTTTGAGTGTATGTCTCACTGTCAACTTCATTATCAGGCTTATAAGACTTGCTAGGCTGAACTTACTGGCAAAACTAATGTGGTTATACTGTGTTAGCATCTGTGACGAGATAACGCAATGAAGCACAATTTTGAAAAGGTGTTTTTACATATATTGTAATTTTATTCATGCCATATTTTATTCAGAATTTGGGAAGTAGGAATTGCTTTTTGGGTAATCTTTTGTGGGAACTTTCTGGCAACATGTTCCCCAAGGAAAGAGGGCCCAGATGGTCCAGTTCAGGGTTCCCAAATGTGCCAACCAGAAGAAGTGGCTTCCCTCCTCTGGGACTGGGCAGAGAACTGGTTCACAGAAGGACACACCAGGAGAGAGGAGTAAGTGCCCCCACCAAAGCATTACTACTTCTCATAGTCGAGAGTAGATTTAGCCTGAAAATTAAGCATAAAAGGTTTTTTTTACATTTAATTTTCAATTACAGTTTACATTCAATATTATTTTGTATTAGCATAAAAGTTTCATTTAATGTAGGGATTGATAATATGGCTTACTTACCTTTCAAAATAAAAGGAAAGACTTCCTATTTAACATTAGAATTAATTAGACTACCCTTCAATCTACTTGTTTTATCAACATCTTGTAAATTTTACTGACAGCATGTACACTGGCGTTTGTAGAGTGAACTAGAAACATTTGCCAGTGTAGCTTCAAGTAACTTAAATATTTTCTTTTTATAGATTATCCTAAAATTAAAAAGGAAACCGTTCCAGTGATGCATGCATGTGTTCCCTGAGGTCAAAGCCTACCTTTAAATTTTTTTCTTTTAAACTTTATTGTTAACACTATTACAGATGTCTCCCAACACCCCTCTTTGTACACCTCCACCCAGCCCCCACCCATTTGAAAGGATTCTTAGCTTAGTTTTTTTAACTATGGATTTTTAGTGCTAAAATATTTATTAAAAATCACACTATGGAGAAAGAAGTACTGTTGTCTGTTGGATCCTGTATATTTAGAATCAAATCCTTCAACTCTCTTTATATGTACAGAAGGGGAAAGAACAGTTAATTTCTAGACCAGATTTGGAAACACGTGTATAGGGAGCAGAAAAGCATTCAGTGGCCATTCAAGCAGGAGAGAAACTCCTATTTTCTGAGTATGTAAATGTTCTAACTAGAACCTATGTCCAAGTAGAATGAAACCAAACTCCTGTTACACTTTACTAAAATAAAACAAAACTTTGATTATATTTCTAAAAAGAGTGTTGATTTAAAATATGTATCCATTTATTTCAAATGGATCAGACAAAAAAAAAATGTCCCTAATTTTATCTGAAGTCAGTCAAGAGAAGTTTACTTTCTTTTCCAACACAGATGGAATCCTGTAAGTGGTTTGGATGGCTCAGAGCTCTCTGCGCCACTCAGCACCTCTCCTTTTCAGCTGTCCTGTTTACAAAGTCAGATGTTCTATCCTTAAAAAAGAACCGGCCACCTACTGCGCCCAGGGAAGAAGGTTCCGGTTCCTGCCCACAGGGACTCAGCAGCGCTGCCTCTCTTCCCTCTGCTTTTGTTACACTGCCCCCTGCTTCTCAGCCAGTGGCCTTACAGTGTAAATTGTTCGGTTGACTCATTTTACCTGCTCCCTAAAAAATATACAGTCTGTGTCACTTTTCACTGAAGTTCAGTATTATTGATCTAAAGGAACTCTTATTTGTGAGGGGAAGGGAGAGAAAAAGTAAATAAAAATAAAGTGCTCTTATTAATGATAGGTCTACTCTCTAAGGAACATGTTAGCATTTAAGTAGACAGTCGATACTATTTTTAAAATTAGGTGTTAGCAGATCTTTCCCTTAAAATTTATCTTAATATCCACTGCAGGATTAAACAGGCTAATTATAAGAGCTTAATAAGTATTATTCATTGTAGGTGCTTAGAACTATGCTCCCTGTGTTAGTATACTTGGCCAGTGATAATGCCCAGCATTGACGAGTAGCCAATCTCTTAGTACAATTTTTTATACAGATGACACTTTCATATGAATTATGAAAGTTTCAAAAATAAAGTTAAGAAAGATTCAAGTTAATGAAGCCAAGTGGATAGCCACTTTTCAGAATGTAAATTTTTACTCTTTGGATAAAATGAAAATTTGGGAGATTAACAATATTTTTTTCTTTGACCCAATATAACATTATGAGAAAGTAGTCTCAAGTATACTTAAGAATTTTTATCTCAGCATTTCTTAAAATAGAAATTATTAGAAGCATATCAAATGGTTAAATAGCATGATTAAGTATATTATTATTTCTTTTCATTATGAGCATTAAGTAGCCATAACAATTGATATTTTTAATAACATGGAAAAATTAATGGTAAGTGAAAAGAAGAGGATATACAATATATAATCCATATGATCACAATTATGGAAACTGTCTCTGAGTCAGGAGCTTGAATACTCCAATGCACAAAGCTTTAAGCCAGGGGTAGGGGACCTTTTTTCTGCCAAGGGCCATTTGGATATTTATAACATCATTCACTTAATACAATTCACTTAATATAAATTTATGTTGCTATGTAAAAAAGCTCCTAGATTTATTAAATGTCGAGTCCCGCCTAATGTTGCCTTGGCAGGGCCAGACCAAATGACTTCACGGCCCTTATATGGCCCACGAGCCAGACATCCCCCACCCCTGCCATCTCAGGGCCCTTTCTGGAATTCTCTTGCTCCACCTTTTTACTTGGCTACTCCTCCTTCAGGTTCCAGACTAAATGTTCCTTTCTCAAGAAAGCATTTGCTGATCTTCAGGGTCACTTCAGACCAGATATGTTCCCCAGTGATATGTTCTCACAACAGTCTCATTTTTCTTCATAGTACCTGTAACGATTATAATTCATCACCTTGGGTATCTTTTGAATGTCTGTCTTTCTCAGTAGACTAGAAGCTTCATTGAGCAGTAACTGTATCAACCTTGTTTGCTCAATTCCTGGCCCAGGGACTGGGACACAGAATGAACTCAGTAAACATTTGTTGAAGAAATGAATGAACGAATGGAAGGCACTGTGCTGAGAACCTTTCATGTAATCTTATTGAGATCCCCCAAAAAAGTCTGAAGGACCATCTTTATTTTATTT
This sequence comes from Myotis brandtii, assembly GCF_000412655.1. Classification (NCBI taxonomy): domain Eukaryota; kingdom Metazoa; phylum Chordata; class Mammalia; order Chiroptera; family Vespertilionidae; genus Myotis; species Myotis brandtii. The sequence goes on from NW_005358649.1 coordinate 6,171,831, forward strand.
TATGGATAAGGAAACTGCATCTTAGAGCAAAAAGATTGTCCAAAGTTATAGAGCCAGTAAGTGAATAGAATTTGAACTAGAAAAATAAACTTATTCTTATATGTACATCATAGTTCCTTATCCCAACAGTACAGTGCCTTCCAATTTAAGGACAGATGTTCCCACACCCCTCAGTATCTCACAAATTCTTAATCTGCTGTAAGGCCTGAGCAATGGTTGATGTTTTTAATAATGATAGAATTGGTATTTCTGGAAGGAAGTAGAACCAAATTGAAGCCATCTTCCCATTTAAATGATCAAAAGTCACATCGCAATGGAGTTGGTGAGTCAGCCTTGTTCAGCCTTCCTCTATGGCTAGAGGTGATTTTCTGCTCCCCTTGTCTCTGAACCTGCCCATTTCTCTATGCTTACAGTCAATTTAATAGTATAACCTTCTGACTTAATCAGATAAATTATGCCTAATTATTTAGTGCTAAAGCTATGTTTGAGTTTCACAAGACACACTTGCAGAAATGTTTTACTAGATCTTTATCACATAGTTCCAAACAAAAAGGGACTTAAAACTGCTCATTGCTGTTCCAAGATCCAATTCCCATTTTAGCTGATGACTTACAAACGGGAAGTTGACCAATGATTCTATTTAATCAGATCTCTCAATATTGTTGTGAATGATCATTCTGGTAGCCAGATAGTATAAATCTGTCGTGGCTCCTTCTTATATTTACTTGTTATTCTGGAGGGAGCTTGCTGTGGCACTAGGGTTTTCTTAAGTATAAACCATTCCAAAATCACACTGTTATTATAGGTTGCTTTGTCCTCAGGCCCTCTAATATTCCTTTTGGGCTATTGGTCTGCCAACGTGCAGTTAGGGGATTAAAGTAAATCATTTAATCCATGCTGCATGTCACTCGGTAGTATACTTTTGGAAATTGTTTCCACAGAAGCACCAGTGGAAGCAGCCAGTCTGAGATATTGACACTATAGGAAAAACTGACAGCTTACTCCTTATATTGATTCTATTCTTCTCTACAAATATAGACTCCGTTCCCCACCACAGCCTTGTAAGTGGTGACTGCTGAGATTTCTAAATTGCTCTGTAAATTATTTATTGCTTGGACACCTTGTAAAGACCTCTTTTTTTCTTGTCTGACGTGCTTGTGATTGCTCAGGTCTCATATATATTGAAAAGTCTCAATGTGTTTGCTGACCACAGCCTTCTCATGGAGCACCTTTCCTTCCTACTTTATTTTGAAAATACGATCTGCCCTGAGCTTATTGAAATTGTCTTTTGTCATTCTTATTTCTGCTTTATTCATACAAAATATTATCAGTATATATATACACACACACACACACATATATATATACTATAGGCCCAATGCACGAAATTAATGCATGGAGGAAGGGGGCGTCCCTCAGCCTGGCCTGAGCCCTCTCGCAATCCAGGACCCGTTGCTCCTAACTGCCTGCCTGCTCAGTCGTCAG
>NW_005358649.1:6173641-6175002 GCF_000412655.1 Myotis brandtii
GGGGGCCCCCCCCCCCCCCCCCCCCCGAGTGCACAAATTTTTGTGCACCGGGCCTCTAGTATATATATATATATATATTCACATTCCAGACTGAGCACTAGACACAGTCAATTAGCACATTCTCAAACTAAAAAGTGAAAGTATTTGAAGGACATGTATTTAATGATGGCGGAAGCAGCTTCTATTAAAATATTCTTTATCAGAGCAGAGGTACATATTTGATTCAGTTGTACTGATGTAGTGGGATCATTGTTCTGAAAAAAATTACAAATGCTTTTTTTCTGAATTATTCTCATCTCTTAGATTTTTCTTTCATTTTGTGAACCCTGATTTTTTTAATGTTTATAATTTAAATAATGAAAATGTACTTTGTGTGCAGTAAACAAGCACTTTGAAATTGTGACTGCCTACTTTTAGCTGATTGAAACTACACACGCACACATGAATATTCCACAGAAAGAGATCTGTGTTTAATAATAGGAGTTTCTCCCTCCCCATCTCCCTGGCTTTCTACACCATTAGGCTCTGGACCTTTATACACTTTGTGAATTAGGGTTGGAGTTATTTTAGTGCCCTTTATAGTTTGGAAATCCAAGAAGCTACTTGTCTCCTCCATTCCTTAAAATTCATTTGATTATGTCTGAAGAGTATGGATTTTTATGAACTCTTTGACTTGAGGAAAATAACTAGGTCCTTGTAAATAACAGTATTTTTCCTACTATAAAGAGAAATAATAATAATAACATTACAATAGTAATAATATCTAACCAAAGAGTTATTGGAAGAATAAATGCACATATTAGATATTTATAATGGTTATGACATCATTAATATATAATTTTTGCTAAAGGATTTATAGTTTTATGATTATATTTGTATATAATACCAATAGATACATGTGGAGAATGAAGAAAATAGACATTTAATAATTGTACATTAGAACCATAGGATCATGTGGGCAGTTGTTTCTAATGATAGAAATCTGAAAAGCATGAAAACATATTTCTAAGATCACTGTAATTCTCAATGAAACGGGAAATGCAGATCCATTAGAAGACAAAGCTTTAGATCCATTATGAAGTTACTATAGGCCCAATGCATGAAATTAATGCATGGGGGGAGGGGGGTCCTTCAGCCCAGCCTGAGCCCTCTCACAATCCAGGACCCCTTGCTCCTAACTGCCTGCCTGCTCCGTCGTCAGTCACTGGATATATCTACACTAATAAAAGAGAAATATGGTAATTAGCGTACGACCGCTACCCTTCCCATTGGCTAATCAGCATATCCTTATGCAAATTAACTGTCAGCCAAGATGGCGGCCGCCAGCCAGGCAGTGAAGCGAGCAGGGAGGCTTGCTTGCT
>NW_005358649.1:6176266-6182859 GCF_000412655.1 Myotis brandtii
GGGGGCCCCCCCCCCCCCCCCCCCCCGAGTGCACAAATTTTTGTGCACCGGGCCTCTAGTATATATATATATATATATTCACATTCCAGACTGAGCACTAGACACAGTCAATTAGCACATTCTCAAACTAAAAAGTGAAAGTATTTGAAGGACATGTATTTAATGATGGCGGAAGCAGCTTCTATTAAAATATTCTTTATCAGAGCAGAGGTACATATTTGATTCAGTTGTACTGATGTAGTGGGATCATTGTTCTGAAAAAAATTACAAATGCTTTTTTTCTGAATTATTCTCATCTCTTAGATTTTTCTTTCATTTTGTGAACCCTGATTTTTTTAATGTTTATAATTTAAATAATGAAAATGTACTTTGTGTGCAGTAAACAAGCACTTTGAAATTGTGACTGCCTACTTTTAGCTGATTGAAACTACACACACACCACATGAATATTCCACAGAAAGAGATCTGTGTTTAATAATAGGAGTTTCTCCCTCCCCATCTCCCTGGCTTTCTACACCATTAGGCTCTGGACCTTTATACACTTTGTGAATTAGGGTTGGAGTTATTTTAGTGCCCTTTATAGTTTGGAAATCCAAGAAGCTACTTGTCTCCTCCATTCCTTAAAATTCATTTGATTATGTCTGAAGAGTATGGATTTTTATGAACTCTTTGACTTGAGGAAAATAACTAGGTCCTTGTAAATAACAGTATTTTTCCTACTATAAAGAGAAATAATAATAATAACATTACAATAGTAATAATATCTAACCAAAGAGTTATTGGAAGAATAAATGCACATATTAGATATTTATAATGGTTATGACATCATTAATATATAATTTTTGCTAAAGGATTTATAGTTTTATGATTATATTTGTATATAATACCAATAGATACATGTGGAGAATGAAGAAAATAGACATTTAATAATTGTACATTAGAACCATAGGATCATGTGGGCAGTTGTTTCTAATGATAGAAATCTGAAGAGCATGAAAACATATTTCTAAGATCACTGTAATTCTCAATGAAACGGGAAATGCAGATCCATTAGAAGACAAAGCTTTAGATCCATTATGAAGATTTATAAGCAGAGGAAGCCAGCTATATGCAGACAGAATGCTGTGCCAAGTCCGTGCCAGGAGATGGCACAGGACCAATAAGCCATTGTGGACGGTGGGGCTGTTACGGCTTTTCGCTTCAAGGCCTTTTCACTGCCATCCTCTCCAAGCAAGGTTTGCTCCTGGGGAGTGTGGATTTTCTTGGCCACGGCTTTGTGCCAACATGTATTGTTTCCTAGGGTAAACAAAAGCTTGGTTAAGAGTACAGAGTTTGACACTGGATAGCCCTATGTTTGTGTTTGGTTTCATGTGGTCAATTCCATAAACCCTCTAAGCCGCAGTTTTCTCTCTGTAAAATAAAGATGAAAATGGTGGTCACCTAAGAGCCAGCCTAAGTATTAAATAAGATGAAATGAAAAGTAACTCAGGGCCTGGCAAAGAGTAATCATCCATTAAATGCGATATATTATTTTTATTAATAATAGTAACAGTAATGTATGGAGTTCTTGGCTTCCAATTAGAGCTGCTGTTACGACATTCTGTCAGTGCCTGCTGATCTTTTTTCAGTTACAGTTTACATTCAATATTATTTTTATTTTAAATCTTTATGGTTGAGAGTATTCCAGATGCCTCCCCTCTGTTTGCATTGGTTTCAGGTGTACAGAATAGTGGTTAGAGAATCATACACTTTACAAAGTGTGGCCCAGATATTTCCAGTACCCACCTGGCACCAGGCATAGTTATTACAGTAGTATTGACGATATTCCTTTCCCTGTGACTGTTTTTACACTCCTGCCAATTCGCACTTCTCAGTTGCTTCACTCTTTTCACCCAGCCTCCTAACCCCCCTCCCCTCTGACAACCATCAGTTCGTTCTCTGCACCTCTGACTCTGCTTTGTTTGTTCACTTATATTGTTGTTTAGATTCCAAATATAAGTGAAATCAATAGTATTTGTTTTTCTCTGACTGACTTATTTCACTTAGCATAATACCCTCTATGTCCATCCATGCTGTCATAAATGGTAAGATTTCATTCTTTTTTATGGCCGAGCAATATTCCATTACATACATATGTAGCAGCGGCTACTAAATTTTTTTATTAATGCTCACCCAAGGATATGGTTTTCTTGATTTTGAGAGGTGGGGGGGAGGGGGAAGAGAGAGAGAGAGAGAGAAAGAGAGAGAAACATCGATGTGATGTTGTGATATACTGGACAGTGCTCCCACCAACTGAGCAATGGCTGCTGATCTTGATCAGAGCTTCCTCTCCATGGTGCCAGGAGAAGCTGATGTGTTGCAGTCATCGTGTGTATTGTGACTAACTTGCTTCTTACAATACTCCACCAAAGTTTGAGGACTGTTTGTTTTATGTTAGAACTGAATCAGTGCTGTGCCTATAAGAACTCTTACACTTGATTGAAATAAGAACTGAGTTTTTGAATGAGACAGAAATGGGTGGAGTTACAGCCACAGTGCAGAGAACTGCTGACAACCCTGGGTGTGCCTGTGGGAGGGAGCCACGTATGAGAAAATCACATCATCACAAGCTATAATCCTTGGCTCCGGAAGGGAACTAGTTTCAAGTCAGTAAAACTGAAGTTGGAGATGATCTGAGGACATAAAAATCACTGTAGACTATTTTCAGACTTCACAAGCCTAAATTGCCTCCATAATCCTAAAAGCCAATAAAATTCTGGGCATGATCAGGAAAGAAAACAAAATATAACCTTACCCTTTCTTTATATTAAACAGTAGTATTTCTGCTTTTAAAATACCAGGTGCAGCTCTGGTTATTAAATCTAAGAGAGACACATTCTTAGAACTGGTGTTACTAGGCCAAAGGTATAAGCATTTTAATAGCTCTTGATAGGTCCATATCCACCTACATATACACATACATTTTGGAGGAGGGCAGTTTGCATAGTTAACAACTTCATATGAATGTTATTGGTTATCTGCGGCAAATAATGTTATTTACAAAATAAGCTAATTTACTAGGCATAAAGTTATATTTTGAGATTAATGTCCTTTGATTATTACCAAATTCGGACATTTCCCATATGTTCGTTTTCCATTTATATTTCCCTTTGTCTAGATTGTGTATTTTTATTTCATTGATGATGATTTGTTTATTAGGTTCTTGATGTTTTTATTACAAATTAAAATGGCCTCATAGCTTATATGTACCTAACCCTCGGTTCTAATAAAGTGAGTTATGAACTGTGGAAGCTGGTTTGAGACTGTCGACTTCTATCATGTTGTGATTTTGAATTACACCTATTCCATTTGGTGGTCCATGCGTAGAAAGGAGGGTGGATATTTCATAAGTCCACTCACTAACGTAGTGGTTTTAGAAATTTCTACTAGGATCTGGGATACACTCAACTCTTAAACACTATGACAGTCACTGAGGAATTTTCTTTTCAGGGGATTTTATCAGTAGTCTCTTAGGGTTTAGAGAGAAGATCTCTGTTTTTCTATGCTGACACTCTCTAAAAATAGGTGAGCTGTGGAGTGCAGGTACTGCTTTGACTGGTTAAATTTGATGTAGTTACTGATTTCTAAACCTGATTCTCCTGCTAACTTGTTGGTGAACTTTTGACAGGTCACTTTAACCTCTTTGTCTCCTCAACCGCAAATGAGGCGCTAGCCTGAGATGTCTCTGGGCTTCATGCCGGCTACGCCTTTCTGATTCATAGGATGCATTTCTTGCTTCCAAATACACCTTTGGGATTTCCAAATGAATTTGAGATTGTTCATGGTCAACCATGAGTTGGCTTCTCTATCTCAGTCTATAACTTTTCTTCCAGCACAAAGCAAAACAGTACAAAGGTTTCAAAAGTCTGGAACCCCCAAACCACAGTGTACTCAAATGATACTCACTCACCGAAATATGGACAAAGTTAAAGTGAAACGCGCAAGAACGTTGTTTGTTTTTCCTTGCAGCCTCTCTAATCGGCTTCACTGTCTTGTCACTTGAAAACAGATGCAAATGCACCTGATGCTAGAGAGAGTGCTATTGCAGCTCCAGAATATTTACAAAAAGTAAAGATACAGGCCTTGCGAATGTACACATTTGAGGGTTCTTGCCACCTTTTCATGTAGTTTAAAAATGGTCTGAGGGAGAATGTGATGAATCCATTCAACTCTCAGTTACATTTTAAATATTTTGTAGATACATGGACTTTGAATAATTAACTCTGCTTAGGACTCAGTGATTGAAGTGGAATGACCCTTGACAGTCTGTTTGTAATAACTAACACAGTGCATTTTAATTATTTTCTTAATTAGGAAAAGACATCCCCAGAGTTTAACATTCTTGGAGGTAGAATTGCATTTTTAAAATTGGTCCATTTTACTAATTTTTCTCTCCTAGTGAAAATGAGACATATTTTAAACACCTGAATGTTCTTCTAAAAATGATTATGTAAATATTTAAGATCAGGCATATATTATAGACAATTGTACCGTTTTTCCTACCACAGCATACATTGTTCTGGTCTATTAGAAACTGTAGAGCCAGGCTCAAAGTTATATAATAATAGGTCTGAAAATAGAGGATTTAGTGATTTTTCTAAGAATCTGAGTTTGAAAGTTTAAACAAATACTAAACTAATTCCATAAACATAAAAGTTCAGTTTATAAGATAGCAAGAATGAAATCTATCTTTAAAAAAATTTAAATTTACAAGCAGCTTTGGTAATTATTAAATACAAAGTTTAGTAAGTAGGGAACTCTTATCCTGCATTTGAAGTGGCTGTTTATCTTGAACTCTCATTTTATTCTTTTCAATAATGCTGTACTGTAGTGTATCTCTGATTAATATTTAAATGTACATGGATAAAAATAGGTAACATAATCAGAGAAAATAATTAACAAGCCACCTCATTTTCATATCCCTTAATTCCTGCAAGGTAGCAGATATCTTGATTACTAGATTATCATTCCCTTTGACCTGCTTTCTAATTCAAATTAGATTTCCTGATTGAACAAGGAGAACAGGCTTGTTAAGAAACTGTCCTTTTCCGCTGCATGTTCTTGGCTACTTGGACCTAAATTAGTTGACCGTATATTTATGTGTTTTTCTATTCCATTCTTTTGATCTATATGTCTGTTTTTATGCCAATACTATACTGTTTTGATTACTATACATTTGTAATATACTTTGAAATAAGGGAGTATGAAATCTCCAGCATTTTCTTTTTTCTCAGGATTGCTTTGGCTATTTGAGGTCTTTTTTTAAAATATATTTTTATTGATTTCAGAGAGAAAGGGTGAGGGAGAGAGAGATAGAAATATCAATTATGAAAGAGAATCATTGATCGGCTGCTTCCTGCACACCCTCTACTGGGGATCGAGCCTGCAACCCAGGCATGTGCCCTTGACTGGAATCGAACCTGGGACCCTTTAGTCAGCAGGCCAACACTCTATCCACTGAGCCAAACCAGCTAGGACCCCATAGATTCTTAAAAGTAGGATTATTATCTGTTTTTTTTGTTATTACCTAGATAACAAATTCATTCCTGAGGGGTTGCATTGAACCTATATATTGCTTTGAATAGTATGAATATTTTAACCCTATTAATTGTTCCAATCCATGGGCATAAAATATATTTTCATTTATTTGTGTCTTCAGTTTCTTTCATAAATATCTTATAGTTTTCATTATACATGTCTCTTTGTCTCTGTCTCTCTTTCCCTATTGCTATTCCCATCTATACCTATAGATTCTGTATGTTTATATATGTGTGTATATATGTGAATTTTATTCCTATGCACATAATTGCAACCAGGAGGATGAGGTTGCCAAGCTTAAGAGCATAAGAACTGAAACAGCCAAGATCTCACTGAAAGGACTGAGTAGAAGTGATTGTAGGATTGAAAGTTCACTTGAGGAGACACCAAACAGAAAATTCAAAGAGTGTATTAACAGTGTGTTTTCAATGATACTAAATAAAAATCATGACCTTTTGGATGAAAATTATCTTTTAAAATGTCTGTTGCATATCTATTTAAAGTTATAGTTCACTCCATATCTCATGCTGTTTCGTATCTCCCTTGCCAATACTTAGTGATTAATTAACTTTGAAAGCTATAAAAGCTGTATTTGTCAGACTTCCATGTAAAAGATTCTGCCCAGGAATTACAACTTCTATGCTTCTGTATTAGTTCATCAATTAAACAAACTTGTTATACACATATTACTGCCTTACTCATGGGATAGTGGGTTCATATGATGTATAAGAGGTTATGTCTGAATAGTTTAGAGTATACCAGAATATATTTATACAAACCTTTATTTTATAATAACTTTAAATAAATACATCTACACTAATAAAAGACAAAGATGCTAATTGACTGTACCTTTTGCCACACTCATCAGCCAATCAGAAGAGTATGCAAATTAACCCAACAGAGATGGCCATGAAATTTGCATACTGCAGGCAGATCCCGCTGCCCTGCACTGCCCCACCTGGGGTGGGCGGCAGGGCCACCCCAGCGTGGGATCCAGGCCTGCTGTGTGTGGGGCA
>NW_005358649.1:6183140-6190144 GCF_000412655.1 Myotis brandtii
GTTATCTCCCAAGGGGTCCCAGACTGTGAGAGGGCACAGGTTGGGCTGAAGGACCCCCCTCCCCTGCCAGTGCACAAATTTTTGTGCACCGGGCTTCTAGTGTTTAAATAAACACATAATGATTAGACAGTTCTGTGTAATTTCCAAAAGGCCCTATGAAGCCTATTATCACAGTTGATCTTGGTAATTTTCAAAATACTTAAATACATAATCACTATTGATTCTCATTTAAAATATGTTGAATGTTAAGTGAGGACACATGGCCTAGGTTTCTCCACCTCAGCATTATTGACATTTGACCTAGATAATTCTTTGGTCTTAGTGGGTGCTCTGTCATTGCAAGATGTTGGCAGCGATCCTGACCTGTACCCACTAGATAGATACCAGTATCACCCCTCTTTCTCAGTTGTCACAATAAAAACACATCTCCAGATATTTTCAAGTGTCCCCTAAGGAAAGTCACCCCTCACAGAAAAACTGCTGCTATAGTTATAAGGTTTTCCTAATATGCCACCTAATCTAGGTGAAGTGATATTTCAAGAGTGATCTGCCATATAAGTTAATGTAAAGCTGGGAATATGCCAGGCCCACAGAGGGGGGAAAAGCTTTCACTGGAGTTTGGTTACTTGTCTAAGTAGCTGGACAAAGGGAACTGAAGCGTACCACAACACAGATGGCACAAAAGGAAAAGCAAAGCTTTTGGAACCAGAAAAAACTGTGCTGAATCTCAGCTCTCTATAAATGATGCAAAGGAATAGGAACCTCCTTGAATCCCCGGGATGATCAATTTTCTATCTCATGCTTTTTCCAGATGCTAATTCTGCCTTTTAGAACCAAGGAATTGGGACATTATATTTCTATCATTATCTGATAGGCTCTCTAAGTAGCCTCTAACTCCATTGCTGAGATGGCTACTTCTTGTAGAAAAAATTTAAATAATTTATTTCACTTTCTTTTGCCCTACTACTAGATATATACTAAACTAATTGTTTCAATATTTTGAACCCTAGGGATGAGCAGTAGTTGAAGATGTGAGGAGGTACCTGTGTGTGTATGTTGAACGTGTGAGGGAGCTTCTATACTCAGTAGTGCTACATAAGCGTACACATAGGACTACTGAACCCTGGAACTCATTTCTTAAAACCTCCCCAAAGCCCATAATCTTGAAGAGAGCCTTACATTTAGTAAAAAGCTTACCAAGACACTTCATTAACATTTACATTGATTATAATGACCAGAAAAATAATTCTGTATCATTTTTCTTAGAAATATCAATAATTGTCACTTCTCTAAGAATATTCTTTTTTTTAAATGTGGTTTTATAGATTTTAGAGAGAGAGGAAGAGAGAGGGATAGAAAGATAGAGACATAAAGATATCAACCAAAGGACTTGTATGTATGCATATGAGCATAACCAATGGACACAGTAGGGGGGTGAGGGCATGTGCTGGGGGGTGGGGGCGGCTGGGGAGAGGTCAATGGGGGAAAAAGGAGACTTATGTAATACTTTAAACAATAAAGAATTAAAAAAAAAAGAAGAGACGTAGATGAAGGAGAAACATTGACCAGCTGCCTCCTGCACGCTCCTACTGGGGATCAGGTCAGCAACTCAGGCACGTGCCCTGACCAGGAATTGAACCGGTGACCTCTCGGTTTGATGCTCAACCACTGAGGCACACTGGCTGGGCTCTAAGGATATTCTTAGTGTACTGATGTGTGTTGTATAATGAAACATTTAATGGAAAACACTTTATATGGGCTACCTTGAATTCTTAGTAATAGTGATATTTCCTTAAGATACAATCTTTTAGCAGATTAAATTTTTGACACTTTTTTGAAGTATAATATAGATAAAGAAAAGTACACATATCTTAAGTGTATAGCTTGATAAAGTTTCACAGCTATACAATCCCATATATCCACAGATTAAAATTTGAACACAAAGATCTGAGTATCTCTGAAAAACCTATGGTGGACACACATTTCACATGGGTTGACTTTCTTTTAATATACTTATTAAATAAAAATTTATGGTGTACACATATACACAGTATATACATTATAAAACCTAGATACATTAAGGAATATGAATAGGTAGGTAAGATTATAACTGGAAGGAATTGCTGTGAATTTGGTAGACATAGTAAAAGGAAACCCAAGTCAACATTCCATAATTACATGCCCAACCTCTTCTTCAGTGGGAGCGAAGACTCAAGAAATTACAAGATCAGACTGGTTAAAATGGTCATCATGAAAAATGTTTGATCATTTTGTATCCTGAGTAGTTTTGAAAACCTTCCTTATGTATTTATGTCTACAAACTGTATGCTTTTTATGTTGTCACAGTCATTATATCTGAATGATAGCACTAGAAAATAGTATTTTAGGAGCAGTAGCCTGCATACAGAACAGAGTGCACATGATGATATGGATGAACAGGAGGAAGCAGTGAGTGAAAGGACTGGGACAATGGCCCACACAGGAGGTGATTTCATCTGTATTAGGAAAATTGTGGGAATGAATAGGTAGGGACAAGTAAGAAATGTTTACTTAGGATGAACCAATATGACTTGATTATTGAATTGATAAAAGTAGACTGAATTCGCTATGATTATCAAGATTTTATATTATGTATATATACTATAAGAATAATTTTACCAAGATAAAATTAGGGAAATCATAAAAGAAAGCCTTGTGGTTTGCTGTGGGTAAATGAGTTACATTTTATGTATAAAACCTGAGAACATGGTTGAGCCCCCTGACATTCACCTCTAAGCCAACCAATTCTATAGGCCGACTTGGGTCATTTTATTAACTTCACAGTAATGAGATTGAAGTTTTTGGTCCCCACTTATATTATTGTGGAAAAGTTTTACTGTGTGTGACAGAAAAGCATTCTAGGGGGGAAAGGATTAATAAATATTAGGGATATAAAATTATAGTAACATTTTATTATGGTATTTTTGAAAAATCAATCAGTATGTTTTTCAAAATAAATTTATCTAAAAGGGTATGACATGTTTATCATTTCATTTGAGGCCATCATATACCTATCTTTATTAAATGGAGTGCAAATATTTAGTTTGATAATATCACATTAATATATTGTTCTCCCTATGTATATAAAAAAGCTTTAGGAGGGACATAGAGCAGTTCTTGAGTGTATGACTGTCTATATTATCTACTACTACATTTTTGAAATGAAGAAATAGTAACTCATGTATGTATGAATGCATGTATGTATGCATGTGGTACGTATATATGTATTAGCTCCCAGATACTTCAGATACTAAAGTTTAACAGTCATAATACACATGTTTCAATGTTCCAGTCTGTCAGTCAACATATTAACTGCTCCTTTTTTTTTTTTTTAATCCTCACCTGAGGATATTTTTCCATTTATTTTTAGAGAGAGTAGAAGAGAAAGGGAAAGACAGAGAGAAATATCAATATGAGAGAAACACATTGATTGATTGCCTGCTGTATGCGCCCTGACCAGAGCCAGGGTGGATAGGAGCCTGTAGCCCAGGTATGTGCCCTTAGCCAGAATCAAACCCAGGACCCTTCAGTCCACAGGCCCATGCTCTATCCACTGAGCCAAACCAGCTTGGGCTAACATTTATGAAACATTATACCTCTTCGGAACATACTTGGTATATCATTGGCCCAAACTGAAAACTTCCTTGCCTGCATTTTGCGCAGTGCAGCAACTTTGGTATCAGAGTGCCTCCACAATCTTAAATATTCCACTAACTTTTGCTGAGCTTGCAGCAGCAACAAAGATAATGCCCATTGTAAAAGGAAATGCAGAAATAATAGCTGTTGAATGCTAACATGTTCCTTATATCCAGACTTGTTTTTTCCCTACCAAGTTATCTATATTCCAGTTAATAATTTAATGCTAATCAGCTCCTTATCTTCTGAAAAGGAGAGTCTGTTTAGAGTCACACGGCAACTGACCCTGAAGGTAAATTAATATATGCAGATTTCTCAGATCACCTCTTAGCTTTAGTCAGAGTATTTTCTTGATTACATTTAAATCTCAGCTGTGCAATCCTCCTTTTATCTATCCAAAGAGCATCTGATTTAGTTATAATACAGTTTCAAATCTTTTTTAGTTTTTCATTTTACATTTATTTGTAGAACTAGTTTTAATAATCTGATGCTTTATTAGCAAATAAACAAATATGAACATGAGCCAAATGATAAATATTATAAAGAATAGTAACATATAGCTCAACTAATTCCACTATTTGGCAAGATGCTGTGTATTTCTGTCCAACTTGTTTAGATTTTATTATAAAATGGCATTTTTTTTAGTAGTGATGTGAGTTGTTTGTTTGCAGTGATCAGATTAAAGATGGGTCTAAAATAAGGATTTAAATTGTTGTCTTGGCCTTAACATTAATTGAAAAATAATATGAATGAGTGATAAACTATGAAATAATTATAATTATTTAAGGGGGATTTTAAACATATGCAAACAGGTCTATGAATGTTCAGTTTAACTTAAGAATGGTCAGCAATTATAGGATAGGAGTATGTTTCAAAACTAATAAGAGACTTTTTAAATGTTAGGAATGACTGGTTTAAATGACCTGGTGAGCTCAGTGGTTCTGCTGGTTACTGCATGGTCATCAGCTAGAAGAACGGGGGGAAAAGACAAGCAAAATTTATTTTTGTTTATCTAAAAATGATATGTAATCTGGGCTTTAAGAAAGGATCTGTGAAGTTCTTTGAAAATAGAGTCCGATTATTACAGCCAATTTCAAACATCTTTCTTTCCATGTCAGTAATAGCAACTTGCTTTGAAGATTGAGACGCCTATTTGTGTTTGTTTTAATTTTTTTATATGCTTATTTTCCCTCATCTAAAGTAGAATGGAGAGGAGAAGAGGAATACTGGTTAGCTTAAGACAGTGGCAATAAGGAAAATAATGATTTTTTTAAAAATTGAGGTTTTTTTTTTAATTTTAGAAATGAAAGGAGGCTTTGCTTAGAATGAATAAACCATTTGATTTGTTGGAGTTCTCCACTTAATGGTTCCCTGCTAACACTGAAACATATGCTGGGTTGATTTGGACTGTCATTCTTTTTCATTTGAACTTTAGTGATCACATGTGTGTGTAATCTTTGCACTTGAAAAGGTGAAATATGGAAATAAGAGAAATTACAAATGCGCTTTTGAAATTAGTGTTTATGTTTGCTAATGAAAAGTAATCTCAAAGAAATAAGTTTACAGAAAAAAATTATTAACTATAACTGAAAAATAGAATGTTTTAATATTGATATTAACATTTCAAATTATTTTCTTGAAAATAACCTTGATTTTTATTAGCCTGTTTTCTATTTTCAAGCACGCTATGAAGGAATGATTAAGTCAAATATAAAGTTTAGAACAATTTAACTGGTTTAATAGTCTTGCAGATAAGATAGAAATGTTTCTGCTATTATATTGCATAGTCAATAGTAAATTGAGTTGTTTTCTAAAACACTCTGTTGTTTTCATCTTTCGTTATGTTGCTCTGAATAAACTTAAATGCCATATTTCACATGCCAGTTTAGAGAACCATTGTCTGAGAGAAACATTGCTCAAGAACATTAGTTGTGTTATTTAAAATCAACCTTTTATCTGTAAGTAAGATTGTCTTTCTTTCTGAGGTATGTGACCTGATTAGGACTAAGAAGGTTCATCTTAGCTCACAAACTATGAGATCATGCCAAAGAACTGTAATATTCTGCTCAGCTTCCTGCACAGTGACCTCTATTTAGTGATCTCTGTTAAGAGAGATTTTTAATAGATCTTAGTTTATCATATACTAGAGGCTTGGTGCACGAAATTCGTGCATGGGTAGGGTCCCTAGGCCTGGCCGGCAATCAGGGCCAATCAGGTTCCCCCGCCTCTCCGCCTTCCCGCCTCCTCCTTCCCTCTCTCCCTCAGTGCCCTGCCACTGCCGCTGGTTGCCCACCATGTTCTGCACAACCCCTTGGTGGTCAGCGCGCGTCATAGATTGAACTCCCATTCTCCCGGTCGAACTCCCGAGGGGACACTTTTGCATATTAGCCTTTTATATATATAGACTAGGGGCCTGGTGCACGAAATTCGTGCACTGGGTGGGTGGGGGGGAGTGTCCCTGAGCCCAGCCTGCCCCCTCTCACATACTGGGAGCCCTCAGGCGTTGACCCCCATCACCACCCAATCGCAGTATCGGCCCCTTTCCCAGGCCTGATGCCTCCACCAGAGGTGTCAGGCTTGGACAGGGGACCCCCCTCTCCCCCCCAATCACTGGCTCTGCCCCCCCCCCCCAGGCCTGATGCCTCTGGCCCAGGAATCATGCCTGGGCAGGGGACCCTCATTTCCCCCCGATCACTGGTTCTGCCCCCCGCCCAGGCCTGATGCCTCTGGCCCAGGAATCATGCCTGGGCAGGGGACCCTCATTTCCCCCCGATCACTGGTTCTGCCCCCCGCCCAGGCCTGATGCCTCTGGCCCAGGAATCATGCCTGGGCAGGGGACCCTCATTTCCCCCCGATCACTGGTTCTGCCCCCCGCCCAGGCCTGATGCCTCTGGCCCAGGAATCATGCCTGGGCAGGGGACCCTCATTTCCCCCCGATCACTGGTTCTGCCCCCCGCCCAGGCCTGATGCCTCTGGCCCAGGAATCATGCCTGGGCAGGGGACCCTCATTTCCCCCCGATCACTGGTTCTGCCCCCCGCCCAGGCCTGATGCCTCTGGCCCAGGAATCATGCCTGGGCAGGGGACCCTCATTTCCCCCCGATCACTGGTTCTGCCCCCCGCCCAGGCCTGATGCCTCTGGCCCAGGAATCATGCCTGGGCAGGGGACCCCCAGCTCCCCTTGGTTGCAGGCTCCGCCCCTTCCTAGACCTAACGCCTCTGGCCAAGGCGTTAGGCCTGGGCAGGGGACCCACAGCTGCCCAGGATCGCTGACTCCACCCCTGCTCCCTGCGATGGCTGGTTCCGCCCCTGCCCAGGCCTAACGCCTCTG
>NW_005358649.1:6190507-6191155 GCF_000412655.1 Myotis brandtii
GTCTGTGTAGGGGACCCCCAGCTCCCCACGATTGCAGGCTCCACCCCTGCCCAGGCCTAACGTCTTTGGCCAAGGCTTTAGGCCTGGGCAGGGGATCTCCAGCTCCCCGGACTGCCCGCTCCGTCCCTGCCCAGCTCCCATTGCTGGCTCCACCCCTGCTTCCCGCTATCACTGGCCGGGGCGGCAAAGGCGCCTGGTTCTCTGATCACAGCTGGGGGGCAGGGCCGCCTTTGCCCTGCCCCCGGCTCTTAGCTCCCCCCGATCACCGTCAGTGGCAGGGGGCTTCTTCCGTCCTTTCCCTTTCACCTCCCAGCATTGTGCCTACATATGCAAATTAACCGCCACCTTTATTGGTGGTTAACCGTACGGCTAATTACCATGTTTCTCTTTTATTAGATAGGATGTTATATTTGGGGGCACAGCTTAAGTTTATATATTTCACTTTAGAATATACACTGAGTGGCCAGATTATTATAACCACCTGACATTTGTAGGCAAATTAGCTGTAATTTTGAGCAGAAGTTGCTAGAGGACCAGACCATTATAAATAGGGAAGCAGGTTGTTTACCACAACAGTAGAAGTGATTTTTTTCTGAAGATATGGGTAAACAACACGATTTAACAGCCTTTGAATGTGGGATATATATA
>NW_005358649.1:6191738-6194222 GCF_000412655.1 Myotis brandtii
TGAAATTATAGCTACTTTGCCTACAAACGTCAGGTGGTCATAATAATCTGGCCACTCAGTGTGTGTGTGTGTGTGTGTGTGTGTGTGTATCCCCCATGTTCAAAGACTGTTAAATCGCGTTGTCTACCCATATCTTCAGAAAAAAAAATCACTTCTACTGTCATGGTAAACAACCTGTTTCCCTACTTATAATGGTCTGGCCCTCTAGCAACTTCAGCGTGAAATTATAGCTACTTTGCCTACAAACGTCAGGTGGTCATAATAATCTGGCCACTCAGTGTATATGTTACTTATTATAAATTACTGTCTTAAGAATTAGCAGGAGCCCTGGCCAATGTGGCTCAGTTGGTTGGGCATCGTCCAGTGCACTGAGAGATTGCTGGTTGGATTCCCCGTCAGGGTATGTGGCTGGGTTGTGGACTTGATACCCAGGTGGGGGCCAGCAGGAGGCAGCCAATCGATGTTTCTCTCTCATCAATGTTCCTCTCTCTCCCTCTCCCTTCCTCTCTGTCTCTAACATCAATAAAAATATATAAAATATTTTTTAAAAGAATTAGCATGAATATATGATGTTTTTCCCAATTAAACCTTTAGAAATAAAATTAAAAGCACTCATACTTTATGTTAAATGTAAGGTTTAATAATGTAAGTCCCATTTATTTAAGGGTAATTGGTTCTATATCACCTATGCATAAAATTAATATAGTTTTCCTAATAACTAGTTAAGCTTTTAACCTAATGTAGTCTTAATGAATTTACTTATAAAAAGTACTTGAAGCAATAATGGAAAGCTCCCTGGGTGAGATCAACCTGTTGTTTGCCTGAAAATAACTGAAATTTAACATGAAAATATGTAAACACATACCTTAACTATTTCATGTACCTATGGTTTATACAGTTAAATTGTATAATTTTATTTTGTTTAGTTGCATCACAGACATGCTTCCAAAAATCAGAGTTACTAAATTATGAAAATTCTGCAATCACCATTGAATGGAAAACACCAAAAATACTAAAGAGAGTATCTTTTTGGGGGTGATATTTGCTTTGGTTATGATGCATAATTCAAAAGTCACTATGGCTAAAATTGTTTCTCTGTGACATTTTTTTTCTCCATCTTCCTTTTTTTTTCATTCTTCTCCCTACTCTTGTTTAAGCTAACAAAAATATTCTAAATTTAGCCTCATTAATTTTAGAAGTAGAGATTGGGCACAAGAAGGGATATAAATTAATGTATAAAGACAAGTTATCTCATGTTAAAAATTAATACTAGAGAAACTGACAGTCTCCACAAAGCCAACTCTGGTTTAACTGGGGGTCTCAACTTCCTTTGCGGAGCACACCAAGGTAGGCTAATTTCCTTAGGTAGCAGGCACCTTTTCTTTTCTTAAGAGCATTAACTGTTTTATTTTACATTTCTCTGATTACTAAAAAGGTTGAACACTTTCCCATGATGTAGTTTATTTCTCCATCCATCTTTTTATTTAAATGTTCTTACCCAAATGTTCTTTGGGTAAGAACATTTAACAGCTCTGCTCTTCCAACACGTTTTCAGGTGTACAACACATTATTGTTGACTGTTGCAACGTTGTACAGCAGATCTCCTGGTTTCTTCTTCTTGCTTAACTGAAATTTTATACCCTTTGGTTGATATCTCCCCATTTCTCCCTCCCCCTGGCTCCTGGCAACGACTGTTCTTCTTTTTGAATCTATGAGTTTGACTACTTTAGATTTCTCAGATTAGTGGACTTATGCACAGTTTTGGTCTTTCTGTGACTGGCCTATTTCACTTAGCATTATGTTTTTAGGATTCATTCATGTTGTGTTATATGGTAGTGCACTCCTTTTTAAGGCTGAACATATTACATTGTAGAGCCCATTTTCTTATCCATTCATCCACTGATGGACTTCTGTGTTGTTTCCATCTTGGCTATTGTGAATATGGCTGCAATGTCCCCCAACATCTCAGCAACTTCACATAGTGATCTAGGGTCACTAGTATTTATCACCTAGCATGTTAATGCATTTGTTCCTATTATTTTGTAATTTAGTTAAATATTGCATAATCCAATGAAATATGAGTGTAAAAAAAGATATCTTTCTCCTATGAAAACCATGAGAAATACTTTGGAAGTAGATAAAAACAAGTTGATTAGAATACATAAAATATTTTGAAAAAAGCATAAAATTCTACTAGGTTTCAACATTCAGATTGCTTTACAGATAGCTTTGACTTTGTTATCCACTAAAGAAAACAGACTAGAATCAAGGTAGCATATGAGATTTATTAAACAATTAATAAAGAATCCCAAATAGTGGATTCTTATTCAAACAAAAGGTAGCAATTATACATATTGAAGCCAAATACACTATGAAGTGTATTTTTGTGATTCTCTATTTTAATTATATTATTGGCTTAACCAGTTAAGTAAAATGACAAATCCTTGAATTTAAGAGAAAGAGGACTTTTGTACTTTGTAATTT
>NW_005358649.1:6194239-6195887 GCF_000412655.1 Myotis brandtii
AGAGAATCTTTCCTTTACTAGATGGAAGCTGACTGGATTCTGTGTGTGTGTCCAGATCCCAATATCATTAAAAAGACAAACTGTCCACTTGAGGAGATATGCCTGCTATTTGGATCTTCAGTGTTTTCTGGAAATTCTCCAGTTTTTACTCTATAAAATGAAGAAAATAATAACAGTAACATGAATGGCAAGCAGGTTTCATCTTAAAAGGCAGCTCTGATTAATTGCTAGTGGCTACATTTGGCCACTGTGCCAAGATGAACCATGAGTGGAATCCCATGCCCATAGTGATCCTGCCCATGGGCATGGGATGAGGTGGAACAATAGCATTGTGACAGCATTGTTCTCCTGAGCTTTACACAGCCCCCTCCCCCTTACCCATGGTTTTGCTTTTCACGGTTTTAGTTACTCTCAGACTGAAAATATAAAAAGGAAAATTCAAGAAGTCAAAAAAAAATCATGTTTTAAACCATGCTGTTTTGATCCTGCCTTCCTGCTCTGTCCCTTTGCCCAGCATCTCGTTAGTCATGTAGTAACTGTCCTGGTGATCAGATTGACTGCCATGGTATCCGATTGCTTGTCTTTGAGTAACCCTCATTTTATTTGATGATGGGCCCATTGCCATTCACATAACTACTATAGTATATTGTTATAATTGTCCTATTTTATTATTAGTTATTGTTCATCTCTGACTGGGCCCAATTTATAAATTAAACTTAATCGTAGGTATATATGTATAGGAAAGAACATAGTATTATATAGGGTTCAACACTATCCACAGTTTCAGGCATCCACTGTGGGGCGGGGGGTGGTTCATAGAATAAATGACCCACAGATAAGGAGGGGTTAGTGCATCCACATTTTTCTTAGTGTTTTGCAATCTTATAAATGAACTAGAGGCCTGGTGCATGAAAATCCTGCACAGGTAGGGACCCTAGGCCTGGCCAGTGATCAGGACCGATCAGGTTCCCTGCCTCCCTGCCTCCTCCTTCCCTCACCACTTGCTCACTGCCACCGCGTGGTTCCCCTCCCCCCCGCTACCCCCCCATCCCTGTCTCCTTTCCTCACTCCCTTAGCGCCCCACCGCTGCTGGTCACCTGCCATATTTCGTGCCACTCCCTGGTGGTCAGCGCACAGCATAGTGAGTGATCGAACTCTCGTTCTCCTGGTTGAACTCCTGAGGGGACACTTTGCATATTAGCCTTTTATATATATACTAGAGGCCCGGTGCACAAAAAATTGTGCACTCGGGGGGGAGAGGGGATCCCTCAGCCTGGCCTGTGCCCTCTCGCAGTCTGGGACCGCTCGGGAGATAACGATCTGCTGGCTTAGACCTGCTCTCGGGTGGCAGAGGGCAGGCCAATCCCTAGGTGCAGCCCCTGGTCAGGCTCAGAGCAGGGCCGATTGGGCAGTTGGGGCACCGCCCCCTGTCATGCACAGAGCAGGGCGGATCGGGAGGTTGTGATGCCACCCCTAGTCATGCTCAGGGTATGGCCGATTGGGGGGTTGGGGCACCGCCCCCTGTCACACTCAAGGCAGGGTCGATAGGGAGGTTACGGCGCCACCCCCTGTCACCCACAGAGGCACAGAGCAGGGCCCATCAGGGGGTTGAGGAGCTCCCCCCTGTCACGCACAGAGCAGGGCCGAT
>NW_005358649.1:6196503-6197483 GCF_000412655.1 Myotis brandtii
TTTTTTTATTCTGGGCCAGCTTTAGCTCTGAGGCTCAGCTCCAGCTATGAGACCTCCGCTGCTGAAAGCAGGTTTCTGGCCTTTGTTTACCTTCTGTATTTGAAACAATGTTGCAGTCCTGCTGGCTGAAGCCCGGGGTTTTGTTTAGCTTCTATATTTGTTACAATGTTACTTAGAGTTGCAGCTGAGAGGCCGGCAAGGCAGCCGGGGAACCTGGCTTCCTCCGTCACTGAAGCAAGCAAGCCTCCCTGTTTGCGTCAGCTGCCTGGCTGCCAGCCGCCATCTTGGTTGGCAGTTAATTTGAATATCTCACTGATTAGCCAATGGGAAGGGTAGCGGCCATACGGCTAATTACCATGTTTCTCTTTTATTAGATAGGATAGACTAGAGGCCCAGTACATGAAATTCATGCATGGGGGGAGGGGGGTTACTCAGCTCGGCCTGCAAGCTCTCGCAATCCAGGACCCCTCGGGGGATGTCCAACTGCTTGTTTAGGCCTGATCCCATGGCAGTCAGACATTCCTCTCACAATCCAGGACTGCTGGCTACTAACCGCTGGCCTTCCTGCCTTTCTGATTGCCCTTAACCACTCTGCCTGCCTGCCTCATCGCCCCTAATCCTCACCTGCCTGCCTCATCGCCCCTAACCCTCACCTGCCTGCCTCATTGCCCCTAACCACTCTGCCTGCCTGATTGCCCCTAACCACTCTGCCTGCCTGCCTGATCACCCCTAACCACTTCTCCCTGCCTGCCTGATGGCCCCTAACCACTCTGTCTGCCTGCCTGATCACCCCTAACCACTTCTCCCTGCCTGCCTGATGGCCCCTAACCACTCTGTCTGCCTGCCTGATCACCCCTAACTGCCTCTGCCTGATTGCCCTTAACCACTCACTTGCCTACCTCATCGTCCCTAACCACTCACCTGCCTGCCCCAACTGCTCACCTGCCTGCCTGATTGCCCCTAACCACTCTGCCTGCCTG